>NC_053025.1:419506165-419806165 GCF_003073215.2 Triticum urartu | reverse complement strand
CGCAGATGAGTGTGAACAGCACCAAATCCTCACAAACATCTTTGTCCAAAGCTTTACTCTCCTACCTAGGAATAATCCTCCTGAAGTGAGCTTTGATTTATATGTTGAAAACCATCAGATACAACTTACTGAATTTTGTAACATATGCATGATCCCTTTTGATGGGAGCTTAGATGAGCCTAGGCCGACTGAGTTTGAGGCCTTTTATCGCACTTTGAAAATGGGAGATGAGAGAGGGGTGTCAACTATTACTGCCACTGGCCTGCATTTTCCTGCTCTTCATTACTTTGCTCTTTTCATTGCAACATGCTTGCATGCTAGGGAGAAGGTGGGTGCGCTCAGCTCAACAGACCTCACTGTTTTCCGTCGTGCATTAGAGGGCGACAACACTTATAGCTTGGGAGCTATTGTGGCTCGTCGCCTCCACCTTAATAAATCCAAGGGTAAAAGTCATGGTGGGATTTATGCTACTCGTTTGGCAGCTCACTTCGAGGTTGAGATACACCCTCATGATTACCCTCTGACCAAGGTTTACCTAGACCGTGCTGCCATGGATCACCACCATTTTACTGATGATAAATCCCCTGATATTCCTATTCCTTGTAACCTGGTTTTTAGCATTGAAACTCGTGATATTATTCCGTTGCCGGCTCCTGCTTTGTTTGATTCTTTTGCCAGGGGCAGATATAGGATCATGCCTATGGACACCATCGCCTACCGGAACGCTCAGGCTACTGTAGAGGCAGAGGAGGAGCCTCCGCAGTGGGATCAGTGGATGCCCGCTCCTCAGTACCCCTACTACCATCCAGACTACTGATCGACTACAAAGTTAGACCAAAAGCCTAAGCTTGGGGGAGTACGTGTTTCTCACCGACATAGCATTCATGTCCACTTATTCATCTTGTCGGTGTTCACACTTTTTTATTGTATCATCCATGTTTAAATTTTATTATTTTTTTGCTTTCTTCTTGTGTGTTTGAAAAACTTTAGAAAAACCAAAAAAAATAGTTGTAGCTAGTTTACTTTCCATGCATGCTTAGTAGTAATATTAAAAATAAAATCCAGAAATATTTCCTTGTTCTTCTTTTGCTTGTTGGGGGCTTTCCCGTGTAAATCGTTTTTCTCGTTTTTGCTTTTCCCTTTTATTCGCTTGTTCAACAAAACCAAAAACTCCAAAAATATTTCAGTGTGTTTCTCTGAATTTCTTTTCTTTTTATTCGAGTTGTACCAAGGAGAAGACCACGATGAAAATGTTGAGTGGCTCTCATATGAATAACTATTGAACTAATAAAGAGCTCATTTTACCTTGTCTTCTCCTGTTGAATAAAATGTCACTACTGTAGGATGCTACTAACGTGACACTACGATCAAATACCCTTCGATGAAACTGTGTGCGATGCCATAATCGCAGATGGTGGTGTAAAAAACCATCAAAAGGGTGTAAAACGTTTGTGATGGAGGATGCATCAAACATTGTTCTGATTTTAGTTGCATGTGCAATGCAGGGCATACGGTTTAGTTCAATTAACTGTTTGCGATGAGGAGGAACAAAAGAAATGGGCAGCCAGATGGAGGTGTATGTGATATACAGCATACGGTTCACTCGGACGAACTGTTTGTGATTAGGCAACACAAAAGAAACAGTCAGCCAGATGAAGGTGTGTGCGATATACGGCATGCGGTTCACTCGGATGAACTATTTGCGTTGAGACATGAGAACAGAAACGGTTCAACTTAACAAGATGGGTGTGATACGCGGCAAACAGGTCAGTAATTAAGAATGTGTGTGAAGACCTATAATAACACAGACAGTTGCTACTAATAAGATGTGTGTGTTGTGCGATGGGATTGCATACAAAACAACAACATACACACACACACATACACACACACACACACTTATAAGGACATGCTTGCATAACCAAATTAAACATCCACTTACATAAGTGGCTACTACAACCATGGCATTTGCACACACCAAAGTAAACTATTACATGTATAATTACATAGGTGGCTACTACACACATGACATTTCCACACACCAATAAAGTAAACTACATATTACATGCATGATTAACTAGAATAAACGATCATCTGATCATCATCTACTTCTTGTCATGCTTGCTCTACTTGTGGCTCGATCTGGGCTCGTCGATTTTGGTAACGAGGCACTTCCTCATGTCAACGATCCGCATGTGCACCTCGTAGCATGTGCACACGCTCTTGGCCGCGAACCTGAGGTGAGGTTCATCCAGTGGCCGCATCCAGGTCCTGTGCCAGGATAGGGGACTTGTTCTCTGGGCATCCTGCTTCATCTTTTTGTAGTAGGGGTTGATGATGGCCGAGGCGAGTTCGACCAGGGAGTCCTTCTTCGTGCTGCCCCAGACCCTGCAGTGGTCACGTATTTCGACAAGGTTCTTGCAGGCCAAGCTCGTAACATGGAGCGCGTTTACATCGTCGGTGGTTTCCACCATGGCGAACTTGTAGTCGGTACTGTTGACAAACCTTTTGAAATGGTCGCAAGGCTCTGTGGCCATGCAGTAGTGGTAGATGAGGACATGATGGCCCACGCACAACTAGGCGAAGACAACCTTCTGATGTATGTCGGGACGACCGGTGGTCTACTGGAGGTCGATGCCGACCACCTTCTACTTGTCTCGAGCAAGCAACTTCTCAATGTTGTTGATGTAGTCGTCCACCACGGCCGGGTCGATGGTGTACACCACCGAGAGATCCGTCTCCCTCGCGTGGGTCTCCACTCTATGCTCGTCGAACTCCATTGGAGCTCCGCTGCACATCCCCTCTCTATGTGTCGTCGTGGGTGTGCTTGTTCTGTTGTGGGGCACGGTCGAAAGGTTGAAGAGACTAAGGTTATAATGGCCGCGGGAATTAAAGGGGAAGATGGACGGCCAGGAATATCAGCAGCCCTGATGGCAGTTCTAATTTGCAGCACGGAACTCCATCATGCCGCACGTAACTGCATCGCGTGGCAACGCGCGCGGCATAACAACATGTATGGGGCCCCTGACGTGATCGTGCGCACGCCCAACCGCTGGCAGAGCGCGCAGAGGGACGCGAGCAGAGCGCTCCGCGGTCGCCTCAACGGCGAGCAACCATATATATAGCAGTTGAACGCGGAAGGAAAAGTTGTCCACAAGCTGAGCGCACCGACGGACGCAAGCAAAGCGCGTCAACGGACGTGAGCAGAGCACGTCGCAGCGCCTAACGGCAAGTAGAGCTTGCCGAGGGACACGATCAGAGGCCGGCACAGTGATACGTGGCAAATAAGACAAACTACGCGAGCGATGTTGGAGACATCAAGCACCAATCAGATTAGAGTTGTGTGTGCGATACGTGGCATACAGCTGATCCATCCGAGCTGTTTGTGATGGAATAAGCCATCTGTGTTGCGGGCAAACGCTTGCTGGTATATAACCTTAAATTTAACCAAAAAAGTGTTAACGCAAGTTACAAAAATTGTATAGCTGGAAACTATGTTCAAATACGAGTCCAATGATATAATTTTTGGCGACATGCATTCGTATTCTGTTAGTTAAATCCTACTTATAAACCAGGACGGGGGTATAGTAGGTAATTAAATCGCAAACATTTTTTTCTATTAACCGTATGTGTACATGTCTTTTCGTCCTCCTCTCGCACGTCTTGTCACCCTGCTGCCGCAGACGGCTTACAGTGCAAGCTTGCGCAGCGCGCGAGGGCGTTCTTTTGGCCAAACGGTGGCGCCAATGAATCGTCGGTGAGCCCGTTCCCGCGCAACCTCGCAGGTTCCCGCGCAAGCTTCCCGCCCGACTCGGTGAAATCCCCCAAAATCCCAATGCTTACTGGCCTGCTATAAAAACCCTAACGGTCGGCGAGTCCTACATTGCATTTTCCCCTCCCTCCATGTAGCTTATCTCGTGCGCTTCTCCCACAATCGCCAATGGCACTGGTCCGTCGTCGTCGCTCAGCCACTCCTCTGTCATCAGAGGACAGCTCCAGCTGGGAGGCTACGCCGTGGCGGCGACGTAGTCCCCGGCATAGTGTAGTGCGCGTGGCGTCCCTGTTGGGTGTGCACGGAACACCCACCACACGCTCTGTCGCCGCTGCCCGTCGGCAGCTGTTGTCGGCCGCCGTTGCCGCCACACCACCTTCGAAAGCCACGGCCATCTCCCGCTCTGCCGCCGCGGCCCGAAGGCGGGAGGTGGCCGTCGTGGCCGCCACCCCACTGCCGGCCACCGTGGCCATCACCCGCTCCGCCACCACGCCCCGAAGGTGGGAGGTGGTTGTCGTGGCTGCCACCCCATCGTCAGCCGTCGTGGCCTCCAGCCCACCGTCGACCGCCGGGATCATCACCCGCTCCGCCATCGCTGCCTGAAGGAGGGAGGTGGAGGTGGAGGCCCGCACGTGCGTCAGCGACCTTGCACACTACATCGAGTTCCTGCGGGAGGAGGAGGAGCGCCTCGTCGAGCATGCAAAGAGCCTTACCGCAGCCATGGCCACAGCACACGCCGACGTAGAGGAGAGGAATCAGGAGATCTACGAGTAGTCCGGCCGCTTCAAGAGGGATCGTCTGGAGCGGCAGTGGGCGTTCGAGCTGGCGAGCGTCGCTGAACGTGCAGCAGCGGCAGGCACCGTATTGCATTTCTCCAGCTCGTCGGTAGTCTCCTCCTCCTCCTCTGCCTCTAACTGAGCGTTCTCGGCAGAGGAGAGGCTGCCGGTAGTAGCATAAAGCCCCTCTGTGGTAGTAGTAGTATTTATGGGCTATTTTGTTCAGTTCATCTGACTATATATAGATGTGTGGTCGAACTGTACAACGTACTTAAAATTAGCTAGTATATATAGTTGAACTAGCTATTTCAGTACGTGGTTGGCAACAATTGGGGAAAAGTTTGGTCGGTTCAGCTGTCGAGTTGAACTATCTGTATAAATTAAGATCGGCTGCTTAATCTATGAATGAAATCTATGCTTAATTACTGAATTTTAGTTGCATAACTTAGATAGTGCTAGTGATTTATAGCTTCATATTTTTTGACAAATCGCAGTGTTACAAGGATTGACAAATGGCAACCTTACTAGATCAACAAATATCAATCCTTCCAGTTTGACAAATGGCAACATACCCAATATGACAGATGCAAATCTTACCAAATTGTTTGTACGTGGTTGCACATGGGTCATCCCAAACAATCGTTTGCGTTGAAGGGATGCACAAATCCTGCGCTGTGGATTTTCTCTCGACTTAAGGGGGAAGACCATAGCTCTCACTTTGCATATGGGTGCTCTATCTAAAATGTTTGCTATCAAGAGCTGCAGAAATCCTGCTCGGCATATTTTCTCTTGGCTTCCTGGGGAAGCTGTCGGCACACCTTACGTTTAGTCAAGCACTCAAGCACATGTCCGCACGACACCTCCTAGCCATTAAAAGAGTGCGGCGTGGCGTCACGTGAATGGTTAACAGAAAACACACGATTAAAATTATACAAAACGTTTGAGATGTTACAGTGGCAGCTATTTGTTTCAAAATGCCTTTGTTGGCTGTTATTCGAGTGCGCCTTCTCTCAAAATGGACACGAAAAATACCACAGCATGTCAGGTGCCATTCCATTATAGCATGCCAAGTTTCATGAATTTCAAATGAGTTTTGGATTTACTAGAATTTTTTTTAAAGTATCTCAACATTTTGCCGGCAATCAACAGTGCCCTGGTGTTTGAAATTCATTCCCATTTCTTGCATGGGACCTAAGCATGCCCCGAAGGACACATATTTGATTTTTCAACCAATTTATATGCACTGGAACTTGTGCATGTGGTTCAAATTTGAATTATGCACATGAAATGCCTAGAAAACCTAGTTAATGTATAAAAATGTCCAAACAAACCCCAAAAAATTCCAAAAGTAAACACAACACTCCTGTTGCTCTATGTTGACACTAGAAATTTTTTGAAAGCAATAAGAGGCAACGGATATCGTTTCGTCCCCAAAGGTGACACGTTCCCTACCGAAACCATCACTCTTGTTGTGAGAAGATGAGGTATGTGAGAAGCTTATACCCAAACCTGCCCCAAATGGGACAAAATTTATACCACTGCATGTTGCTGCCGCTCCATGATAGCATGCCAAGTTTCATGAATGTTAGACGAGTTTTGGATTTACTAGAATTTAAAAACCAGGTATCTCAATGTTTTGTCGGCAATCAACAGTGCCCTGCTATTTGAAATTCATTCCTATTTCTTTCATGGGACCTAAGCATGCCCTGAAGGACACAGATTTGATTTCTCAACCAATTTATATACACTGGAGCTTGTGCATGTAGTTCAAATTTGAATTATGCACATGAAATGCCTACAAAATCCAGTTAATGTATAAAAATGTCCAAACGAACCCGAAAATTTTCAAAAGTAAACACAACACTCCCGTTGTTCTACTTTGACACTAGAAATTTTTTGAAAGCAATAAGAGGCAACGGATATCGTTTCATCCCCAAAGGTGAAACGTTCCCTACCGAAACCATCACATTGTTGTGAGAAGCTAAGGTTTGTGACAAGCTTATACCCAAACCTGCCCCAAATGGGATAAAAATTTTACCACGCCATGTTGATGCCACTCCATGATAGCATGCCAAGTTTCATGAAATACAGACGAGTTTTGGATTTACTAGAATTTAAAAACCAGGTATCTCAATGTTTGCGGCCGAGTGACGGTGGTAGGGTGTTTGGAATTCATTCCCATTTCTTGCATGGGACCTGAGCATGCAATCAAGGACACATATTTGGTTTTTCGACCAGTTTATATGCACCGTAGAATGTTCATGTAGTTCAAATTTGAATTATGCACACAAAATGTTTGGAAAACCCAGTTAATGTATAAAAATGTCCAAACAAACCCCGAAAAATTCCAAAATTAAAAACAACACTCCTATTGTTCTATGTTGACACTCGAAAAATTTTAAAAGCAATAAGAGGCAACGGATATCACTTCGTCCTCAAAGGTGGCACGTTCCCTACCGAAATCATCACGCTTGTTGTGAGAAGCTAAGGTTTGTGAGAAGCTTATACCCAAACCTGCCCCAAATGGGACAAAAAATTTACCATGGCATGTTCATGTCGCTCCATGATAGCATGCCAAGTTTCATGAATTCCAGACGAGTTTTGGATTTACTAGAATTTAAAAACTAGGTATCTCAATGTTTACGGTCGAGTGACGGTGGCAGGGTGTTTGAATTCCCATTTCTTGCATTGGACCTAAGCATGCAACCAAGGACACAGATTTGATTTTTCAAGCAGTTTATACGCACTCGAGAATGTGCATGTAGTTCAAATTTGAATTATGTGCATAAAATGCCTGGGAAACCTAGTTAATGTATAAAAATGTCCAACCGAACTTTGAAAAATTCCAAAATTAAACACAACACTCCTGTTGTTCTATGTTGACACTCAAAAAAATTTGAAAGCAATAAGAGGCAATGGATATCGTTTCGTCCCCAAAGGTGGCACGTTCCCTACCGAAACAATCACGCTTGTTGTGAGAAGCTCTGGTTTGTGAGAAGCTTATACCCAAACCTGCTCCAAATGGGACAAAAATTTTACCATGACATGTTGATGCCGCTCCATGATAGCATGCCAAGTTTCATGAATTTCAAACGAGTTTTGGATTTACTAGAATTTAAAAAACTAGGTGTCTCAATGTTTGCGGCCGAGTGACGGTGGCAGGGTGTGTGACATTCATTCTCATTTCTTGCATGGGACCTGAGCATGCAACCAAGGACACATATTTGATTTTTCAACCCATTTATACGCACCGGAGCATGTGCATGTAGTTCAAATTAGAATTATGCACCTGAAATGCCTACAAAACCTAGTTAATGTATAAAAACGTCCAAACGAACCCTGAATAATTCCATTTTTAACGACACACCTATAGTTGCATGTTCACTGCAGATAAAAGTTCTAGCAATTCAAGCACCATCCTTTGTAGTTGTGACCCCATTACGTAATTCAAATCAAGACGATAAATCAAGTAGATCGCACACAGTTTATTATCACCAACCGTGTGAGATAAAGCACAAAA
Organism: Triticum urartu; assembly: GCF_003073215.2. Classification (NCBI taxonomy): domain Eukaryota; kingdom Viridiplantae; phylum Streptophyta; class Magnoliopsida; order Poales; family Poaceae; genus Triticum; species Triticum urartu. The sequence goes on along the minus strand of NC_053025.1, from coordinate 419,798,097 downwards.
TATCTTGGAGCACCGTTTGTGTATAGTACGCCTATGGCTTACGCGAGAAGGTGCGTCGGCTACAGTCCACAGCCGGCGTGTCAAGCACACTAGCTCACTCCCCAAATATCATTTCACTATTCATTCGTCGCCGGTGAAAGATGGGGACGTGGACCCACATCGTGAGGGCAACTTCGGTGGCCCACTTCGGCGAGAGCGCGGCTGTAGCTGCCAGGCGCATGCCAACAAGCTTTGTGAGGGCGACCGTAGTCTGTGTCCGAGCAGCCAAGGCAGCCCAAACGGGCGCTATTTCTTCTCAGGCGGCAGCAGCAGCATCTGCCTCGGGGATAGCAACTGGCGAGAGCGGCACAACAGCTGTCCATTCCGCAGTGGCAACCTTAGCCCTGATGGAGGCCACCCACTACCATGTCGAGGCCGTCCACGCCCAGCTCGTGGCGGTCACCGCACAAATCGAACGAAGCTTCTCCGACAACAGTCGGCAACCCACGACCGAAGAGTTGGCAATCGCTGAGAGATTTCGAGCAGCCGTCCAATCCTGCTCGGCATACCTTGCCACGACGGAGCCCGCCAGAGCCCAGATCACTGCCGCTCATGCCCAGCTCGTGGCAGCCTATTCCAAAGATATGGCGGACACGGATGGCAAGATGCTTGCCGAGTATGGTGCAATTGATGCCATGGATCCCCTTCCCTAGGAGACCATCGGGTGTGAGCTGGACATGGAGGCGGCGACGGAGATCGACGAGCACCAGTTGTAGTAGTACTCTTTGTTTTGTTTAATTAAGAGCACTGGTCTTTAATTTGTTAGAGTAATATTTAGGTCAGCTACCTCTGTTCAATTGCTGAACTTGCTCGATCAAGAAGTTAGTCTCCTTTGTGTACCAAAATTATGCAATGACGTGGATGACCACTGTAACCAGGGAAATTAGAACCAAAACTTTTTACGTTCAAACTCAACACACACGGGTTAAGCTATCTAAATCATTTGTGATGTTCACATATTGTACACAGTTCTGAATAAGGGGCCATGTCTGATGACACTTTGCGCTCTAGTTTTTTTCGCTGAAGCGATTCCAAATTTTCGGCTTCCGTGGAAATATCTACCTCCCCGCCCCCCCCCCCCTACCAAAAGCCACATTTCCCCTGTTTCCGCCTTCCATTCCAAGTTGAAATGTTCACTCCTTGTTTGCAGCGCTGCCTCCTCACCGGTGACCCTCCTCCATGCTGCTCGACCTCGCCTATCCAGGCAGGTAATCAACACTCGACCCCCATCCTCCTTCTCCTTCCACATCCCACATGCCCCGACCGCTGGCGCGACACCTTCCACCCAAATCACCGACCCCTCCACCAAATAAGGGTCGCCCTAAGCCATGGTGCGCGCAGTATAGCCAGGATCCCAAGGACCATTTGGCAGCAGAAAAGCAAACCCCGGCCGCACGTGTGGATAAGGTCACGATGGCTGACATTCGTGTCGACCCCCAGATCTTGGAGGAGCACCTCGCCGTCGAGGCCACCATCGATGCCTCGCACGCCGACGACGAGTCACGGTTGGCTATTTGCTTCAATTCTGCAATGTGATATTAATTGTTGTGGGTGCATTCTTTTGTTGTATACCATGTGAGAAATAAATCTAATTTGGTTGTACAAAATACATGAGAAGCAAATACAATTGCTATATTTCCAAGTTGTTAAGTATGCTTGGTTTGGTTAACTTTCTGATCTTCTATTAGGAGTATGTTATATTGTGCAATGTGGTGCTCAGATAATGTTTTGTTCATTTGTTATGTTGTTTAGCTAACTGCTTGGTTCAATTCTACATTGCGATGTCCAGTTGTCATGGGTAGAATTTTGTATTGTTGTGCATGTGAGGAATAAATCGAATTCGGTTGCACTTAATACATGAGAAACATATACAAGTGCTATATTTCCTAGTTCTTAATCATGCTTGGTTTGGATAAATGGGTTTTCCATGTGGCTTGAATTAATCTGATGAATCCGAAATGTGCTTATTTTTCATCAACATATTTTACCGATAGCATGCGAACTCTTACTTAACCTGATGACTAACTACCTTATATGTGTTGCAGGGAAACAATGGGAAGCACCGAGGTTTACAATCGAGGTTAGCACGTGCATGGTCCGTTGTCTAATAGCACATTATTTGGAAATTGCAGGAACCATTCTAATATTTAGGTTTTTAACAATTTGGTACTACACATGTAGGTCCTGCTGTCAGAGGTTTTGACCCACTGTTCGACCCTTTTTGCATATGGGGAAATGAATTGTCCATGAATATCAATCAAGTCAAGAAACTCAGAAAGATTGTTAGGATAAAGAAATTAGCGACAAAAAACAATAAGATCTTTGTCTGCACAATGAAGAAGACATCAGTTCATTACAGGATGGTACTAACTATTATACCTTGCCTTTTTTATTCCTTTGCCCCATTTCCAATATAGAAAAGATATTTATGCACATCCTTGTTTTCAGGCCTTTCCAAAGCAGTTCAATGATGATTACCTCTCAAACCACATGTATGGTCAGGAGGTGAGGAAGGTATTCATACAACACCCACGGTTCAATATTGAAGTGTTCCTGAAGAGGACGAAGGATGGACGGTCAATCATCCACAGGCACTGGCCTAAAGTTACAAAGACCTTCAACATAAATGAAAGGTCAATATTCGCCTTCTGCTTCAGCAGTTTTCCAGATGAGATACATCTGTCTATGTACCGTCTATGATGCTAATTTCGAAAGGTTATAGATGTTGCATGTGAAACTTGGTCCTGGTGTAGTTGTGTAATGGGGTAGCTGAGTGCTGAAGCTAGTACTCTGATGTATTTCAATTATGAAAATGAAATATATTGTGTGCTTAATATGAAATGCCACTTAGATTAATAAATGGATTATGAATAATTAGATAATTAGCCTGCTAATTGGGTTTTGCTATTGCAAAGGTTGTTGAAAAAATAGCGTGGGCGATGACCTCAGGCAACGCACACAGTTTCTAGGAATAAACCGTGTTGGACTAATGAACAATCACACACGACTATCTCTTGAAAACTGTTTGCGTTAGGCCGCCTTGCACAAACGTTTACCACATAAAAAATGTGTGTGATGGACAGCCTTTGCCACGCAGTTTCTTCTTCGGACCGTGTGTGATGCATTCAATAACGCAAATGATTTAACGGGAAAAATTGTGTGTGATGTACCTGTGAACGGAAACGTTTTCCTTGGAGCGATTGTGTGGGATGAACATACGAACATAACCATTTAGCGGGTACTGACTATGTGGGATGTACTTGCAACCAGAAACAATTTCGCTGTATAATTGTATTTTTAGCTCTACTGTACGTATTTCCTTATTTGAGTGCTCGCCGGTCGCACATGACCTCATTTTGCCGAGCGTGTGTGCCAGGAGGGCATATCCCCAACGGTTTCTGGGTCGTGTGGGAAGGACCCCCTATCGCCCACACTCACTTCGCGACAGTTCCAAATGTCATCGCAGAAAGGGGTTAAAAACCGTTTGTATAGGACCGACGCATACCAGTGTGTTTTGCAGATTCCAGCTTAGTCCATGGCACTCTTGCACTATTATTATATTCACATCGTTCGGCCGTGCAAGTGAAAGGCAATAATGACGATATTCGATGAACTGGCTGTGGCAGAGAGAAACTGGTATGAACTCGACTTGTTTTGTTTGTGTAAATATGTTTAACCTAGCATCCATGATTCATCCCATTATGATTAAACATGTTTCAATGACAATTAGAGATTATAGTTTCTCATGCCATGCATAAGTAGCTGGGAGTGTATAATGATTTATCTTGGATATCAACATTGCATTAAAATGAATGTGATGTAGTATGATGATATGGTATCCTCCTCTGAATGTTAGAGTGGCTTGACTTGGCACATGTTCATGCATGTAGTTGAATCAAAGCCAACACAGCCTCTATGATATTTATAATCATGGTGTCCATATCCTACTCATTCTAGTGTCCAATGTTACTTATGCATAATGCATGATCATAATCATTGTTGCTCTCTAGCTGGCCGCTTCTCAATATAATTGCTAGCCTTCACTTGTAATAAGTGGGGATTCTGCTTGTACATCAAAAACCTTAAACCCAAAGTTATTCCAGATGAGTCCACCATACCTACCTATGTGCGGTATTACCCTGCCGTCCCAAGTAAATTTGCATGTGCCACCTCTAAAAAAAACTTCTAAAAAATATCATTTTTTGTGTGCCTGGATCGTTCATGGAACGACGGGAGGTGGTCGGTATCTTCCATGCTAAGCGGGTTATTCTCAAGTCGAGTGTTTATTCACTCGCCATCACACGAGAAAAGGACGGTAATAGGGATTCCCAGTACCGAACTCAAAAATGAAAATAATTAAACAAAACTCCCCCGGGACTATTATTGGTTTGGACGGCACTCGTTGTTTCAGACAAGCCGTGGAATGTGATTATTGGTGGAGGGGGAGTAAACCTTTACTTTTATCGCTTGGGAACCGCCACTAGCTTGTTTAGCATGGGAGATATTGATAACTGATGATCGTCAAGTAAATGAGAAGGGTGCATGTCTCAAAATATCATTTATCTCTGTTTTAAAACATGAGCTCTGGCACCTGTGCAAATCACTGCTTCCCTCTGCGAAGGGACTATCTATTTACCTTTATGTTGTGTCATCACCTTCTAAAACAAGCACTAGATGTCGTTGTTCTAAAACTTGCAGTAGAATGGGGGGTAGGTATGAGGAGGCAAGATCCTAGCTATGGTGAAGTTGTACACACAAGATTTATGAGTTCAGGCCATTCATGGTGGAAGTAATAGCCCTACTTCTCGGTGCCCGGGGGCGGTCAACTGGATTGTATGTGTGTGGTGTTACAAGGGGTGCAAACCCTTGTCCCTGAGGAGGGGGTGGCTTATATAAACTTCGCCAACCTCTCCCGCCCTCAGTTACAAAGGGTTTAAGGTACATAAAGATGGGGCGTTTCTGGTAACGCTAGTAATAATGCAACATAAATGACCATTAAGTCTAAAGAGTAAACCCCTGACCGTTGCTTTTTAGACTGGCCTTTGATCTTCTGTCTATTGAGTGATTATTGCTATGGTCGAGTGACATAGAGTCTTCTGAGTGGAACGTTTCTGGTCGAGTGACATAGAGTCTTCCGAGTGGAACGTTTCTGGTCGAGTGGATGATGGTATCCCTTGAATGCTTCTGACTTTAGGGTGATGTCCTAGGGGAGGGTGTCTAGGTCAGGCCTATGACCTTACCCTAGGTACATAGCTTCATCATTAGCCCCCGAATGGTTCAGGGTTTGAGTGGAGGAGGAGTTGAAAAATATTTCCGACTCAATTTCTACGCTTCGGAAGCGTCTTGTTAGGATCAATGAACAACATGATGGCTTCAACTTCTTTTCCAGTCGCCTTGATCCATTCTTAGTTTTGTCGAATGAACTTTTGCTGATAAGTTCCGAGTGTTGATATGAAAGAAATCTTTAGTCCGACAGGTTGCTCTGCAGTTACCAGATCTTACGGGATTTGAAATTTTGGGAAGCGCGCGGGACGGAGGAGGCCGCAGTAATCGGGATGGATTAGGCAGGGGCGCCTCGATCGCCGTGCCGCCTTCTTCGCCACGTACCGAGCGGGCGACAGATGCGGGATTTGACACGATTTCCCAGGCCCAGTCGTTAGTCACTCGAAAATGACTCCATATAAGACGTCGGGCTGGGGGATTTTGCATAGTGCGCCTCTGTTTCTCCTTCTTCCTCCTCTGTTTCTCCATTGCTCCCGTCTCCACTCTCGGCGCCGCCGCCCACCTTGAGCCCATTCCACCGTAATGGGGAAGGACAAGACCGCCGCCCTAGAGCGTGTGAAGAAAGCGACGGCGAAAGGGAAAGGGAAGAAGACGAGCTAGGGCGGGTCGTCGTCAAGATCTGCTCTATCGCGCAGCTGGGTCCAGGGTGACTGGATCCGTTCCACGCTCGTGCTGGATGATCTGCAAGACCTGGCCGAGAGTGGGCTGATCGAGCATGCTTCCTGGAGGCTTCCGGAGGATGAATCTAAGCCGCAGCCTCAGGAGGGTGAGTGCGTCTTGCTCGCCACTCACGTCGACCGCGGTTTTTCTTTGCCTCCACACCCCTTTTTTCCGAGCATTCTTGAACTTCTTTGGAGCTCAACTCCACCATTTCTCCCCCAACACGATCAAGTACCTTGCGGCTTATGTCTCCTTGTGTGAGAATTTCTTGGGCTGTCGACCGCACTGGGGCCTATTTAAACACATCTTCACGTGCCGCTCGCAAACTGTGAAAAAGGCCAATCCGAGTGATGAGAGAACCCAGGTGATCTAGATGTGTGGGGGCTTAGGTATCCAGATGAGGGTAAAGAGTGCTTTTCCTGCGATGACTCTTCCCGACTCAGTTAGAGTGTGGCAGTCGACTTGGTTTTATTGCAAAGACAAGCCGACCCCAGGTCATTCGACAGGTCTCCCCCCCTTTTCCTTGGCGCGCGTCCAGAAACCCACTTCTTTGAGGGTGACTCCAGCAGAGAAGGTGGAGGTGTCCATGTTGATGGAGCGAGTAGTTCAGCTGATTCATGAAGGAGTGACTGGCATGGATCTGCTTGAGGTATTCCTCAGTCGACATATTCAACCCCTCCAAGCCCGTGACCACTCCATGTGGATGTACTCGGGAATTGAAGATTCCACTCGGATCCATCCGGGGGACGCTGATGAGAAGACGGTGGCACAGGCGGTGCAAAGCATGACAGGGAACAAGGACAACCCCAGGGGGTCCCGAAGAGTTTTACCATTTGACACCAATAACCAAACCAGACAAGGTCTGTCTCTTATCTCCGAGTGTTTTTCATTCTGGCCTGCCGTTGCTTACTGAGTCGACTTTCCTCTGTTCATCTCTTCTGTTTTGCAGGTTTATACGGAGACGTACTCAATGCCAAACGGGGAGCAAGAGCAGCACCAAGGTGGAGAGGAAAGCGGAGGTGAAAGCATGGATTGGCATTCTGATGGAGGAGAAGAGGAGGAGGAAAGCGAGGACTCGAGCAGTGGTGAAGAAGTCGAGTCACCGCCTCTCACCGAAAAGTGTTCCAAACATAAGCACAACCCAGTGAGTGTCCGTGGAGAAGTAGCTAGGCTGACCGGACAGACTTCCATGCACACTCGGACCTCTTCCCCTGTGCTCACTGAGAAGGCCCCGAAGCAGCAAAAAGTTACAAAACCAAAGCCTCGGAAGACCCTACCCAAGACCAAGATCGACGTCCCCGTCTCTTCTGTGTAAGTGTCTTGTCTCCACTTTTCGATCGAGGATTTGTGCTGTCGACTCTCTTTCTCATTTGTCCGAGTGAATCTTGAAACTTGCAGAGCTGCTACTTCTGGGACTTTTTCTTACAGGGATGGTGATGAGGACGTAGAAGACACGGTCACTTCTAACCCAGGTATGACTTTTGCAAACTCGCCTTTGCTTTCTCAGCCGTTTTGTTGACCGACTGAATTCTAACGACTAATTCTTTTTGCAGCTCCTCCCCATGTCATTGATCTCTCCTATGACGACGAGGATGTGCCGCTGAGGCCCAGGAGGAGTAAGAAGGCATCAACTGGCAAGACGTCCCAATCGGTGCCGGTGGCAGAGCCAGTGACTCAACAGTCTGAAGATGGGACTCGGGCTTCTGTTACTTTCGCTGTTCCAGTATCAAGTGAACGGCCCCACATCGTCAACTGCACCAGTGTTTGCTTCAACTGTCCAGCCTCATTCCTCGGAACTTCAAGATGTCGCGACTAAACCGCCAACCCCATTCTTCACTACTCATCACGTTCCAGAAGACCAGGCAGGAGCCGCTGCAGAAGCCATTCGCCAAGCTGGCATAATGATGGAGCGAGTGAAGGTGGTGCATGAAAACAGTCAGGCTGCTTATGACGCCAGCGGCCCTTCAAGCCAATGTCCATGTAAGTTGGCTTCCGACTGAATTCTTATCTTGGCGCTTGTTCTGTTAGGATATGCTACCTGAAAACTTTTCTTTGTGCATCCTCCTGTTATTCTGCACTTCGCATCTGCACACCCACTGGGTGTTTGAATTTATGTCGAGTAACTTTCCCAGTTGAGTTGACTAGGTTGTGTCTGTTGTACTTCTGGGTCAGTGGGGGCACACATAGTGCACCCACTGGGTGTAGTCCCCGAGGCCACCGTCGAATGTGTGATTCAGCAGAGGCCTGGAAAAAATGTCTTTACCGTTTCACTCTTCCACTCAGTCTGGGCAGACCATGTCGAGTGGAATCGGAACCAGTGGGGGCACACTAAGTGCACCCACTAGGTGTAGTCTACGAGACCGCGGTCGACTGCGGGCAGTAAGTTGGGGTCTGAGAATGTCTTCTCTCTTTTTTTCTCCACTCGGTCTGGGCAGGCCATGTCGAGTGGAACTTGAACCGGTGGGGGCACGATAAGTGCACCCACTGGATGTAGTCCCCGAGACTACTGTAGAATGTTTGATTCTACGGTAGTCTTAGAATTCTATTCAGTCGGAAGCGAATGATCTTTGATCTTTTCCATTGATGTATCTTTTGCTGACTGCAGAAATCCTATGAGCTTATCTCCAAGTTCACTGAATTCGAGGAAAAGCAGAGACAACTCAACCTTGATTTGGAGCTAGCCAATCAAAACTTGAAAAATGCTCAAGACGAAGTAGTTGGTAAGGGAGATAACGACCTGTCGACTGTTTATCTTGACCATCTCTCAAGTTATCTCTTTGTTCCTCTCCTTGACCCGAATGCACATTCTTCAGAGAAAATGAAGCAAGCCTTGGCACAAAAGGATCTTGACCTTGCAGCTGCGCAGAAGGAGGCTAAGGAGAAGGCCGCACTTGCTGACAAGAAGCTGGCTTCGGTCGAAGGACTGGAGGAAGACAATGCCAAACTAAAGGCATCCCTCATCGAGGCCAACAAAGAAGTGACTCGTCTGAAGAAGGACAAAGTTACTTTGAACGAGAAGATCAAAGGCATTTCTCGTAAGAGAAATGACCTGGAGGTTTATCTGGGGGCACTCGCCAAAAAGCTGTTCCTTATGCTCGAAGGTATTTTCCTTTGTCCAACTGATTTGTTGTTTGCAAGTCACCAAGAACCGGTCGACTCATTAACTCCTTGGATCTGCAGAATTTTTCCAAAACTTTGAAGAAGAGACTGGACGGGTCAAGACAGGTCTGGACCCCGTCCTTTCTCCCATCGGTTATGATGCTGCTATGAACATGCTCCGACTGGAATTCCGTGTTGCCAGTGTTATGAGCTATCTTGCTCGCCTGAAGGTGGCGGTGTCGCACATCGATACAGCACCCTGGCCAAGGGCGACGCTACAAAATGACCTCGAGTCCCTGATGACTCAACTCAATGAGGTCCATGGTCGAGTGCAGGAATGGAAGAAGTCTTCTGTTCGATGCGGTGCTGACGTGGCTCTATCGCTGGTTCGTGTCCACTTCAAGGAAGCCCGAGAAGAAAAGCTGGCGGCGATCAAGGTTGCCAATACCAAAAGGCATGACTTCCGATACTTCATGGAAACCTTCATTGCTGCTGCCACTCGGATTGCTGACAGAATTGATCTAGATGAGTTCATCGAGCCTGCAAGCCCTCCTCTTGCGGAGTGAACAAACTTTATGCCTCGCCTTAAATTTTCCTCGGAATGCCGAGTGATTTTGTAATCATTAAACTCTTTCGGGCCTGATGCCCGAGTACTTTAATACGTGTTCTGGAACCTTAGGATTTTATCTAAACTTTGATTGCTTTTGAATCTTTGGACTCTTTGCGTAGAACTTGTTTCTTGCGGTTTGAGTTGCTGTTGACTTTGTGATGCAGCTCAGTCGAGTGAATCATGGGAAGATCATGGTTGATCTGCACCCCGCTACCCTTATGGATAAGGATGGAGTGGACGTTGTATTTGTGTCGAAGCTCCAAGGACAGATCATGGTCGACCTACACCTCGCCACCCTTACGGATAAGGATGGAGCAGACATTGTATTTGTGTCGAAGCTCCAAGGACAGACCGTGGTCGACCTGCACCTCGCCGCCCTTATGGGTAAGGATGCAACGGGTCTTAAAACTTAGGCGAGTACTAGACTGCAGCTAAGTCCCCGGGTGGGAGGATTGCTCACCACTCAGTAGGATTTTTCAAACTTAGGCGAGTACTGGACTGCAGCTAAGCCCTCGAGTGGGAGGGTTGCTCACCACTCGGTCGGATTTTTCAAACTTAGGCAAGTACTGGACTGCAGCTAAGCCCCCGAGTGGGAGGGTTGCTCACCACTCGGTAGGATTTTTCAAACTTAGGCGAGTACTGGACTGCAGCTAAGCCCTCGAGTGGGAGGGTTGCTCACCACTCGGTCGGATTTTTCAAACTTAGGCAAGTACTGGACTGCAGCTAAGCCCCCGAGTGGGAGGGTTGCTCACCACTCGGTAGGATTTTTCAAACTTAGGCGAGTACTGTACTGCAGCTAAGCCCCGAGTGGGTGGGTTGCTCACCACTTGGTAGGATTTTTTTAAACTTAGGCGGGTACTGGACTACAGCTAAGCCCCCGAGTGGGAGGGTTGCTCACCACTCGGTAGGATTTTTTAAACTTAGGCGAGTACTAGACTGCAGCTAAGCCTCTGAGTGGGAGGGTTGCTCACCACTCGGTAGGATTTTTTAAACTTAGGCGAGACGGATTCCCAGCTAAGCCCCCACGTGGGAGGGTTGCTCACCACTCGGTAGAATTTTTTAAACGTGGCGAGTACTGGACTGCAGCTAAGCCCACGAGTGGGAGGGTTGCTCACCACTTGGTAGGATTTTTCAAACTTAGGCGAGTACTGGACTGCAGCTAAGCCCCCGAGTGGGAGGGTTGCTCACCACTCGGAAGGATTTTTTAAACTTAGGCGAGTACTGGACGGCAGCTAAGCCCCCGAGTGGGGAGGGTTGCTCACCACTCGGAAGGATTTTTTAAACTTAAGCAAGATGGATTCGCAGCTAAGCCCCCGAGTGAGAGACTTGCTCACCACTCGATAGTATTTTATTTTTAGAACTTAGGCGAAGCGGATTCGCAGCTAAGACACCCATTGGGGGAATTAGAACACTTGAAAAAGGAACAACAATCATCTGTGAAACTGTGTCTTTGGTAATCGAACTAGAATGTATTTATTATTACATCACATCAATCTGAATGCTTAAGTATAAAAGGGGCGGGGCAGCTCTGCATTCCAAGCGTCTGGCTCGTCTTTATTGTGCTCCACACTATAGAGGCGATAAGCCCCGTTGTGAAGTACTTTGGTGATGATGAAGTGTCCATCCCAAGCAGGAGCGAGCTTGTGGGGTTTCTGTTGATCCACTCGAAGAACCAAGTCTCCCTCTTGAAATGCTCGGCCTCTCACGTTTCTGGCGTGGAATCGACGCAGGTCTTGCTGATAGATAGTCGACCGGATCAACGCCATCTCTCTTTCTTCTTCTAGAAGGTCGACAACATCCTGACAGGATTGTTCTGCTTCGGCTTCTGAGAAGAGCTCCACTCACGGGGCGTTATGAAGTAAGTCACTTGGAAGCACAACTTCACCCCCATAGACTAAGAAGAATGGAGTTCAGCCAGTCGACCAATTAGGAGTTGTCCTCAATCCCCAAAGTACTGATGGAAGTTCATCGACCCAGGCACCCGCTGCATGCTTGAGGTCACGCATCAATCGGGGTTTCAGTCCTTTGAGAATCAACCCGTTTGCTCTTTCAGCTTGTCCATTCGACTGGGGATGGGCGACTGAAGCATAGTCGACCCGAGTGCCTTGGGAAGCGCAAAAGGCTCTGAACTCATCAAAATTGAAGTTCGACCCATTATCTATGATGATGCTGTGCGGGACGCCATATCTGAATGTCAACTCTCTGATGAAGCTGACAGCAGTACTTGCTTCGAGGTTTTTGATAGGCTTGGCTTCAATCCATTTGGTGAACTTGTCGACTGCTACGAGCACGTGGGTGAAGCCACTTCTGCCAGTTCTCAGAGGTCCAACCATATCTAATCCCCAAACAGCAAAGGGCCAGACGAGTGGAATGGTCTTCAGGGCTGATGCAAGCTTGCGAGACATGTTGGAGTAGAACTAGCAGCCTTCACATCTGTCGACTATGTCTTTTGCCATTTCATTCGCTCGTGGCCAATAAAATCCCGCTCGGTATGCTTTGGCCACAATGGTCCGAGAGGACGCATGGTGACCATAGGTCCCCGAGTGGATGTCGTTGAGGATCACTCGACCTTCTTCTGGTGTTATGCACTTCTGAGCAACTCCGGTAACACTTTCTCTGTAAAGCTGTCCACCCACTACTGTGAAAGCTTTAGATCGACGGACAATCTGACAGGCCTCTTCTTCATGCTCTGGAAGCTCTTTCCTGAGAATATACACGATGTATGGCACTGTCCAATCGGGTATGACGACCAATACTTCCATGACCAAGTCGACCACGGCTGGGATTTCAACTTCAGTTGGATCAGTAGGGCTCTTAGGTTGTGCAGGCTCCTTTGTGAAGGGATCCTCTTGGACGGATGGCGTGTGAAGATGCTCCAAGAACACATTACTGGGGATAGGCTCACTCTTGGAGCCTATCTTTGCCAAATCATCAGCTGCTTGATTTTTCAGTCGAGGTATATGATGGAGCTCTAACCCCTCAAATTTCTTCTCTAACTTTCTCCCTGCATTGCAATAGCCAGTCATAGTCGGGCTTCTGATGTCCCACTCCTTCATCACTTGATTAACCACCAAATCTGAGTCGTCATAGACCATTAGGCGACGGACGCCGAGTGAAATGGCCATACGCAACCCGTACAAAAGTGCTTCATATTCAGCTTCGTTGTTGGAGGAATCAAAATGAATCTGAAGAACATAGCTGAGTCTGTCTCCTCGAGGGGATACCAATACACCCCAGCACTAGAATCGTTCAGCATCTTGGATCTATCAAAGTACATGGTCCAATGCTCCGAGTGAATCTGAGTCGGTTGTTGTTGCTCGACCCACTCAGCGAGGAAATCCGCTATTGCCTGGGACTTGATAGCTTTCTTTGCCTCAAACTTGATATCCAAGGGAAGGAGTTCAATCGCCCACTTTGCCACTCGACCAGTTGCATCTCTGTTGTTTAGACTTTCTGACAATGGTGCGTCGCTGACGACTGTAATAGAGTGATCAGAGAAATAATGTGCAACCTTCTTCGTGGTCATGTAAATCCCATAAACAAGCTTTTGATAATGAGGATATATTTGCTTGGATGGAGTCAAGACTTCAGAAATATAGTACACTGGACGTTGAACTTTATAGGTTTTTCCTTCTTCCCACTCGACCGTAAGTACTGTACTGACAACTTGTCAAGTGGCTGCAATATAAAGCAGTAAAGGCTCTTTGCTGATTGGGGCAGCAAGCACCGGCTGGGTGGAAAGTAGGGTTTTGAGTTCTGCAAACGCTGCCTCGGCTTCAGGAGTCCACTTGAACTTATCAAATTTCTTCATCAGTCGGTAAAGAGGCAATGCCTTTTCACTGAGGCGAGATATGAATTGACTTAAGGCGGCCAAACAACCAGTAAGCTTCTGAGCGTCATGCACATGCATAGGGCGTTTCATTCGGAGTATGGCTCCAACTTTCTCTTGGTTGGCATCGATCTCTTGTTCAAAAACGAGGAAACCAAGTAACTTTCCTCCTGGAACTCCGAATGTGCATTTCGATGGATTAAGATTGATATCATACCTTCTTAGGTTGGCAAAGGTTTCAACGAGGTCAATCAGCAAGTCGGAACCTTTGCGCGACTTGACCATAATGTCGTCCATATATGCTTCCACATTCCGACTGATTTGAGTGAGCAGGCACTTCTGAATCATCCTCATAAATGTGGCACCAGCGTTCTTGAGATCGAATGGCATGGTGACATAACAAAAGCACTCTAATGGAGTGATGAAAGTTGTTTTTATCTCATCGGGTCCATCGGTCGGATCTGATGATACCCGAAACATGCGTCTAGAAAAAACAAACGCTCACACCCCGCAGTCGAGTCAACGATTTGGTCGATACGGGGGAGAGGAAGATGATCTTTCGGGTAGGCCTGATTGATATGCTTGAAGTCAATGCACATACGAAGTGAATCGTCCTTCTTGGGGACCATGACAACATTGGCAGGCCACTCGGAGTGGTAAATCTCTCGGATGAACTCAGTTGCTAGGAGACGAGCCACTTCCTCGCCAATTTCTTTTCTATGCTGTGCGGCAGACCGTCTAAGATGTTCCTTGACTAGCTTCACTTTCGGGTCGACTCGCAAACGATGCTCAGCCAGTCCTCTGGGTACACCCGGCATGTTAGAGGGTTTCCATGCAAAGATGTCCTAGTTCTCATGGAGGAACTGGATGAGCGCTTCTTCCTATTTGCTGTCGAGTGATGTTGAAATATGAGTAGGAGCAGCATTAGGATCGGTCGGGTGAATATGAATCGGTTTTGTTTCTTCGGACGACTGAAATGCAGAATCTGTGGCAGGCTTCTTGGCTCGCAGCAAATCACTCGGATCTGCATTTTTCTGATACTCTTGCATTTCAACTGGTGCCATTTGTGCATCGGTAATTTTAGAACCCTTCTGGAAGCATTCCTATGCCTTCTGCCGATTGCCAGTGACCGTGATCACTCCTCTGGGACCAGGGATTTTCAGCTTGAGATACACGTAACATGGTCAAGCCATAAAATGCGCGTATGCAGGCCTCCCCAGAATAGCATGATAAGCACTCTAGAAATCCACTAATTCAAATGTCAACATTTCCTTACGGTAATTCTTTGAATCACTGAAAACCACATCCAAGGTTATCTGACCAAGTGATTCAGCCTTCTTTCCAGGGATGACACCGTGAAAGCTCACATTGCTCTCACTAAGTTTGGACATCGGAATGCCCATCCCTTTAAAGGTTTCAGCGTAAAGAATATTCAGACCACTACCACCATCCATGAACACTTTTGTCAATCGAGTACCTCCAACAACTGGGTCGACCACCAATGCTTGCCTCCCTGGAGTGGCTATGCGAGCAGGGTGATCAGACTGGTCGAATGTGATAGTTGTTTGTGGCCACTTCAGATATGTTGTCGTTGCCAGAGCAACCATATTCACTTCTCTGTTGATCACTTTCAGTCGACTTTTGCTTTCAACATCAGCAAAAATCATTAGGGTGGAATTGACATTAGGAAAACCATCATCTTCCTCTTTCTCTTCATCCTTGTCAGATTCTTTTTCCTTGTCATTATGCTATTTCTCTCGGAATTGCTCGATCAGAACCCGACATTGTCGAGTGGTATGCTTAGGATAAATCATATTGCCTTCTTCATCTTTCTTGGTGTGAATGTGACATGGAAAATCCATCACATCGTTACCAGTTGCATATTTTACTTTCTTGGGGGTCCAGGGCCCCTTAGGTTTCCCTTTAAACTTTCCTTGAATCACTGCCGCAGTTTCACCAGGTCCTGCAGGCTCAGCTTTACGCTTTTGTTTCCGATTGGAATTACCTCCACCGGTGTCTTGACCGACTGGTTTGCTCTTTCCACTTCGGAGTCGATCCTCTTCTTCTCCGTTAGCATACCGAATGGCTATTTCCCTCATCCGAGTCAGAGACATATCTCCTGTCCGAGCGAATTTCAGGACCAGCTCCCGATTTCTAACGCCTTCCTCAAAGGCACAAACTGCTTGATGGTGAGAAACATTTTCCACTCTGTGATGCAAAGTGGTCCACCTCTGAATGTAATCTCTCAGAGTTTCATTCGGTTTTTGCATGTAATGTTGCAATTCCGTCAACCCTGCTGGCCGCTTGCAAGTACCCTCAAAAGTTTTAACAAACACTCGGGCAAGTTCTTCCCAACTGAATATACTGCCTGGCGCTAACTGAGTGAACCATGCTCTGGCTGAACCTTCCAACATCAGAGAAAGATTCTTCATGGCCACTTCATCATTGCCGCCACCGATCTGCACAACCACTCGGTAATCCTCTAGCCAAGTGTCAGGCTTGGACTCACTAGTGAACTTGCTGACTCCATTCGCCAACCTGAAGTTGGGAGGAATCACCACGGCTCTGATGGCTCTGCTGAAACACTCTGGGCCTGAAACATGAACTCTGCTGCTAGTCGGGTGATCTCTGCCAAGGCCCTCTCTGTGTGCTCTGTTCCTGACAACTAAACCTTGAACCAGAATAGATCTCGCGTCAAAGCCTGGCTCCCTTGGTTCGACTGGTACCCTTCGCTGGCCACTGCAAGGGCGTCTGTCATCATATTGCCGAGGAGGTGTGAGTATACTGCTCGTGGTTTCTGTACTGCTCCTGCCGATGCCCACGTCCCTCATGCCGCGGGGGCGATCATGGGCTGTGGGCCGACTGAACTGTATCTGCCCTCATAGATCTGCTGTGAATCCTATTCTGCGACTGACACATTGTTGTGTTCTGCTCTCCTGCTGCCCAGAGTAAGGCCCGGATCTGCATCAAACCTCTGCCAGCCTCCGACTGGGAAGGCTGAACTGACTCAGCTATACGGGCTGCAGCTGTGAGATTTTGAATCAGAGTGTGGTATACCCGAGGTTGAGGTGGAAAAAGCTGTCGTTGACTGGACTCAGGAGCGCGGTGCCAAGCACGCTCGTTGAGTGCACGCTGAAGGTTCTCCAGTCGAGTGCGCTCGGCCAAGTTGGCCAGTCACGCCTCCTCCAAGGCCCGGGCCTCGGAGGTTTCCCCAACGATGGGCGTGTGAAGAGCATCCATGTTGCGGCAGCGAAGCTCTTCCCTCTGCTGCGAAGAAATAGGCTCGGGGTGGTATTCCTCATGAACGCGTGACGGATCGCCGCCACCATCCCCGCCGTCGTCGCGGCGGAAGCCAGGAGGACTATGTGGTCCGTCGACCATCAAGACTTCAGCTACAGGATCGCTGCTGTCGCAGTCGGATGCGGTCTCGACGGAGCCAGTCGACGGGTCGAACAGGCCGTAGAGAGTTTCGTCGGGCTCGATTGTCGCAATTTGTGGGGTGGCCGACTGGCGAACCATTGCGTGTTTCACCCACCGCTAAAGCCATGACCGACCAGATCGCTTGCGTCGGCGAACAGCAGGGAGCGAGGACACCACGGGAGCCGACCGATACTGGGTCGACAGCTGCTAGAGAAGGACGCCGCGAGCGCATGCACGAAAGTGCGTCGCCCCGTGGACGGGGAGTGCCTCGACGTCAAGGGGAGCTTCCTGAAGCCAGGCGGAGTCGTCGGCAACGAAGACGAGCGCACCGAGACGGATCTCGCGGCCCTGTGCCAATCCACCGCCGGAAACCATGATGATGGGAGTCGGAAAAATCGCAACTTCACCAAAAAGTCGCTAAGACGCCTGCCCCACGGTGGGCGCCAACTGTCGTGGTTCTAAGACTAACAGTAGAATGGGGGTAGGTATGAGGACGCAAGATCCCAGCTATGGGAAGTTGTACACACAAGATTTACGAGTTTAGTCCCATCAGGTGGAAGTAATAGCCCCACATCTCGGTGCTCGGGGGCGGTCGACTGGATTATATGTGTGTGGTGTTACAGGGGGTGCGAACCCTTGTCCCTGAGGAGGGGGCGGCTTATATAAAGTTCGTCAGACCCCTCCCGCCCTCAGTTACAAAGGGTTTAAGGTACATAAAGATGGGAAATTTTTGGTAACGCTAGTAATAAAGTGACATAAATGACCATTAAGTCTACAGAGTAAACCCCTGACCATTGCTTTTCAGAGTGGCCTTTGATCTTCTGTCTGTCGAGTGATTATTGCTATGGTCGAGTGACATAGAGTCTTCCGAGTGGAACGTTTCTGGTCGAGTGGATGATGGTATCCCTTGAATGCTTCTGAGTTTAGGGTGATGTCCTAGGGGAGGGTGTCTAGGTCAGGCCTATGACCTTACCCTAGGTACATAGCTTCATCACTAGATCCTGAGAGCACAGCTGTCATGACTTATGTATTGTGTGTAGCTAATGTTGGGTGCATCATGACTGGATCTTTTCTACCATGAATTACAATGTTTAGTCCATACTTGAACTTTAGAGGTGCTCTGCATTTATGTTTTGTGGTCTCAGAAAGGGCTAGCGAGATACCACTATTGTCATATTATATCATGGTTGTTTTGACAATGTGCTGTCATTTGAGATGTCTTATTATTGCTCGCTAGATGATTATGTCATTGATATGAGTTAATATAATCTTTAAGAGTTATTGTTGGTATGGTTAGTGTCGGTGTCAAAACTGGCGGATCTCGGGTAGGGGGTCTCGAACTGTGCGTCTAGGCCGGATGGTAACAGGAGGCAAGGGACACGAAGTTTTACCCAGGTTCGGGCCCTCTCGATGGAGGTAAAACCCTACGTCCTACTTGATTAATATTGATGATATGGGTAGTACAAGAGTAGATCTACCACGATATCAAGGAGGCTAAACCCTAGAAGCTAGCCAATGGTATGGTTGTTGATGTGTATGTTGTCCTATGGACTAAAACCCTCCGGTTTATATAGACACTTGATAGGGTTAGGGTTACATAGAGTCGGTTACAATGGTAGGAGATCTAAATATCCGTATCGCCAAGCTTGCCTTCCACGCCAAGGAAAGTCCCTTCCGGACATGGGACAGAGTCTTCAATCTTGTATCTTCATAGTCCAGGAGTCCGACTGAAGGTATAGTCTGGCTATCCGAACACCCCCTAATCCAGGACTCCCTCAGTAGCCCCTGAACCAGGCTTCAATGACGACGAGTCCGGCGCGCAGATTGTCTTCGGCATTGCAAGGCGGGTTCCTCCTCCAAGTACTTCATAGAAGATTTTGAACACGAAGATAGTGCCCGGCTCTGCAAAACAAGTTTCCACATATTGCCATAGAGAGAATAAT
Source organism: Triticum urartu (assembly GCF_003073215.2). NCBI lineage: Eukaryota > Viridiplantae > Streptophyta > Magnoliopsida > Poales > Poaceae > Triticum > Triticum urartu. The sequence continues at coordinate 419,779,214 of NC_053025.1, read as the reverse complement.
ATTTACACAAATCTAATCTGCTGACGTATTCCGTAGCGTGTCACACCACGGCCAAGCCTTTATCCGAGTTGTTTCATTATCCCACCTTAGCGCGTCATGCGAGGCGGTTTTCTTGGCACGTCTTGTTAAAGCAGAGATCGTGTCCCCTTATTCCAGATTCTCATCAATACGGGCGTGGGTAACCCAACCGCGCCATTGATTACGGCGCTTGGGAGATAAGCGAGTTTTACCAGGCTGGTGGGGACACGTAGTTGCGTCCACCTATATAAGGGGATAAGGATCCACCTTTTCACCTACGCCTTCTTCCTCCCTTGCTTATCCATTCTCGCGCACTCGAGCTCCAGCGCCCAAGTCCGCACTCCCCACCTCAACCTTCTCCAGCCATGTCCGGAGCGGGAGGCAAGTGGATGGTCTCCTCCGTCACGGAGGGGCACATCAAAAGAATAAGGAAGGCCGGATACTTGTCTAACGACATTGCGCACCGGCTTCCCGAAAAGGGGCAGCTCATCCCCACCCCTAGGCCCCATGAGAGGGTGGTGTTCCTCCCCCATTTCCTCCACGGACTGGGTTTCCCTCTCCATCCATTTGTCCGGGGGCTCATGTTCTACTATGGCCTAGATTTCCATGATCTGGCCCCGAATTTTGTCCTCAACATCTCGGCGTTTATCGTCGTGTGCGAGGCTTTCCTCTGCATCCGCCCCCATTTCGGCCTATGGCTCAAGACTTTCAACGTCAAGTCGAAGGTGGTGCGCGGCAACCAGGCGGAGTGCGGAGGCGCCATGGTGGGCAAGATGCCCAATGTCTTATGGCTCGAGGGCTCCTTTGTAGAGACCCTGAAGGGGTGGCAATCAGGGTGGTTTTACATCACCGAGCCGCGCGACCCTAAGTGGGTCACAGCCCCCGAGTTCCGGTCCGGACCCCCAACACGGCTCACGTCCTGGAAAGAGACGGGCCTGTCATGGGGCAGCAAAAAGGAGGTGACCGGACTGCAAACATGCATCCAATCCCTGGTGGACAAGCAGCTCAGGCTCGTCAACGTAGTCCAGGTTATGCTCATCCGCCTGAGCCTCCCGTGTCAACAACGGGCCTTCAATCTGTGGGAGTTCAATCCGGCGCAGCACCAAACTCTGAGCATGCTCTTCGACACGACATACGAAGATGCCTGGAAGGTGCTTTTCAAGGGCGCTGAGGCTCCTGCATCTGCTACCGAGGATCACGGATTTAGCACGCAGCGTCACGCTAGCGCGGTAAGTTTTTTGTACCTTTTACAGGGCACTAGTTTTTCATAGTTTAACTCTGTGCGGGATTTAAGCTCCCTTACCTTTGACAGGATTGGCAGGCGAAGTCCGGACGGATCGACTGTCCGGCACCCTTGCCCGAAGACCCAGCCGATGCCCACTTGGCGAAGCTACTGGTTCCGGCACCCTATGTGGTGCCGGAGAAGAAGGCCAAGAAGAAGGCCACGGGGACTCGAAAGAGTGCCCGACGCCCGGAGGTGTCAGATTCATCATCCGACGAATCCAATACGCACTCCTCCCACGAAGACGAGGAGGAGGAAGAAGAGTCCTCTCCCCCTCCAGCGGGGGAAGGGAAGAAAAGGAAGGCCGTCCCAACTGGGAAGGCCGAAGGGTCCAAGAAGGGGAGAACCCTTCCTCCGGACTGCTCCATCGACGCCGACGACGGCGAAGAGGAGTGGCCGCCCAGGGCCAAGCCCCTGGAGAAATCGTAAGTATCCGAATATCAGAGTAATTCATAGCATTCGTTTATTGCACAGCTTTCCCTTATGTCAAATGTGTTTATGCAGCCCCCCAAAGACTGGCTCGACGCGTCGTCGAGCGGCTCACTGGACTCGTCGGAGGTGAACTCGCTTCCGACGGCTTCCTCCCCCCGCCCTACGGACGACACCGAAGTGTTGGCCCAACAGGTTCCAATCTGGGAGGAGGTGGTCCTGGAGGCGCCGCGAGGCGACCTCCCGGACTCTAGGAGTAAAGGGGATGAAACCCCCCAGGGCTCCAAGTCCGGCCCTAGGCCGGACACCGCTCCGGAACCTTCAAAGGTTCCAGAGTCCAGCGGGGGACCTCCTTCCAAGAGGAGCAAGCCCACCGTGCCGGTGACCTCCGTCCAACCGGAGGCGCCGGACAATCTGTTGGAGGCGCTCCAAGGCGCCTCCATCGATGAGGGGCACCGCACCATTATGAGTGCGGTGGTCCAGAAGGTTCAGTCCGCCAAGAGCGGATTGACAGAAGCTTGTACTAGCCTTTTGACAGGCTTTGAGGTAAGTAAAGAATGTGTAAATAATATTACCGCATAGACAGTAGCCCGTGATGCTCTGTTTGGCGTTCGGGAAGAAAAGCCGAATAGAGGATCAAATAAAATTCGTAGGAGTCTAACAAAAAGGAGACAATATGCGTGTGCAGGCGTCCCTGCGGGCGTCCGCCGCACTGACTGCGGAAGTGGACACGCTAAAGTAGAACCTCGAGCGGTCCGAGCAAGAGCTCGGGTGTGCCAAGAAGCATCTTGAGGACAATGAAGGTAAGAAATACCTTGCTTAAATATATATAAAAAGGTGCAATTGCCAAAAAATGACAGGATTATCGTGGCTATTGTAGGGGCCACGTCTGAGGTGGCGACCCTTAAGCAAGCGCTGGTCGAGGATGAGAAGAGGGCGGCCACGGAGTGCACCGAGTGGGAGAAGTATGAGGCCGAGGTTGGCAAGGTACGGAAAGAGCTCCAAGCTCTCATGGAAAAACATGAGAGTTTGGAGCTTGACTCAAAGACGCGAGCGTCCGAGCTCGCGGTGGCTATTGAAAATGCCAAGTCTGCCAAGGCCGAATCCCAGAAGACCCTCCAGAGTTGGATGAGGTGAATAAGATAGCGGCGGGTAAGGCATTCTTTATGCAAAGCAAACACATAAACATGAGTTACTTGTTAATTACCCGAATCCGGAGCTCTCCAGGAGCGTTCGCAGATCTTCCCCGGAGTGTGTCTGATGCCGCCGCACTCTATCGAGCCGAGGAGGGAAGCTCGACAGAGAAGGTGTTCTGGTCTCAGTATGCTGAGACTGGACACCCCGTGCCCCTAAGAGACCAGCTGAAGCAACTGGTCGAGCTCCACAAGGCGGCCGAACAAGCCATGAGGGGCCTCATAGTTCGGCTGTGGCCTGGAGAGGCTCTGCCTGGGAGCTATTTCGGGCTGGTGTGGCGGCTGGTGGAGGCTTGTCCAAGGCTCGAAGTCATCAAGCGCTCCGTCTGCATTGAAGGTGCCCGTAGGGCCCTTGCCCATGCTAAGGTGCACCGGGGCAAGCTGGATGCTGAGAAGCTTGTGAAGGACGGGCCACCGCCGGGGAAAGAGCATCGCAAGCCCGAGAATTATTACAAGGATGTTCTGGAGGGTGCCCGCCTTGTGGCGGATGAATGTTCTAGGGATGTAATTTTTGATTAAAACTCGCTCGTTTTGTCCTGTGCGCTGAAAACTTGTTCATATGCGCTAAGCAATGCTGTTTGAATTTAAAATATTACCTTCTGTGCGGCTGTTTATCAATTCTGAGAGATGGCGAGTCGTCGGCTTCTGCCCCCGTGCCGCTAGTGCTGGGGTGTTTGGGGATAAACCTGAGCGCTCTTTTTCCCATGTTTTGGTCCTTCAAGGGAGGCGCTCAGCCCAACGAACAAGGCAATCGGACTATAATGCGTGAACACTCTCACTTAGCCATAGAATTCTATAATTTTAAATTTCGGCGAAGCCCCTGGTATTCAGAAGACCGAGTTCGGGGCGCTATCCACGCCTTGGCCGAACAGAGCCGGCTCCTCGACCTAAGCGGCATAAGTCTTTAGGGACTCAAAAAAACCTCTCGAACAGCGACTAGCTCTCGCTTCATCATGACAGTCAGTTTTAGCTTTCTCCACTGAGGTGCTCGACCCACCTCAACTGGGGCACAATCGCAGTGGTTCTCCTAGTGCTACCTTAGCCGATATAGCGGAACATAAGGCACAAAAACATAGGAGCCGGGCAAACCCAACTATTGACCCAAGACATGATTCGGAGCCGATGCATATAATGCTATAAGTTCGGGTTGCCGCACTTGTTAAAGTGTTCGGACTTCTCACACCATATTGAGGGGTACTAAAGCCCCAGGCGTATTTTGGCCGTACCAACGTGTACGGGTGCAACATGTCGTTAAGGAACATATATAAAGAAAAAAGGTAATGCAAAAATAGACGAAAGCTATGCATTGTTTATTAAAAAGGGGTGCGATCAAGGCAGAACGATACAAGTAATGCGATAAGTGGAAGGTTGGACTAGTTAACATGTCCGTTCCAGGGGCAAGCTGCGGAATAGTATGCGGAACGAGTATACGGCTCGTGACAGAGACCACCTGGGAGTTCCGTAATGCGGCATGGCTTGTCTGCTTCCCTGGTTCTTGCATCGTTTGTGCGGCAATTGAACTGCCGAACAGGCCTTCCGAAGGATGGAGTCCTAAAAGTAAGAGAAAATTAAAAAATCAGCAGCCCCTGGTGCGGTTTAAGCCGTGTTTCGGATGTGCCGTGATGGTGCCCCTCCCCCTGTACCCATGGTATCTCTAGAGCGTAGTTATGTACGCGAAGTACTGGCGTCGCCTTTTTGCGAGGGTTGGATTGGGGCCGCATTGCTACGCCTGCTCGGATTGTGCCAGGCGGTCTTGTTGTAGGTTACTCCGGGCGCGCTTGACGGTGTCCAGTCGTTTAGTGGCCGGACTGGAGAACTGCCTGTAGAGGCTGCTTTGTACTTCCGCTGCAAGGGCCGCCGTGTGCTCCTCCGTTCGGAGGGAGCGTTCGGTGTTCCCATTGACTGTAATTACTCCTCGAGGGCCTAGCATCTTGAGCTTAAGGTATGCGTAGTGCGGTACCGCATTGAACTTTGCAAATGCGGTTCGACCGAGCAGTGCGTGATAGCCACTGCGGAATGGGACTATGTCAAAGATTAACTCCTCGCTTCGGAAATTATCCGGAGATCCGAAGACCACTTCAAGTGTGACTGAGCCTGCACAGTTGGCCTCTACACCTGGTATTATGCCTTTAAAGGTCGTTTTGGTGGGCTTAATCCTCGAGGGATCTATGCCCACACTGTATCCTGGTAAAGCAGGTTCAGGCTGCTGCCGCCGTCCATAAGGACTCTAGTGAGATGAAATCCGTCAATAATTGGGTCTAGAACTAATGCGACGAATCCGCCATGACGGATGCTAGTGGGATGGTCCCTTCGATCAAAGGTGATCGGGCAGGAGGACCATGGGTTGAACTTTGGGGCGAATGGCTCTACCGCGTATACGTCCCTTAACGTGCGCTTCCGCTCCCTTTTGGGGACGTGGGTTGCGTATATCATGTTCACCGTCCGCACTTGTGGGGGAATACCCTTCTGTCCACTGTTGTTCGGCAGCCGGGGCTCCTCGTCATCATCGCTATGCAGCCCCTTGTCTTCATTCTCGGCGTTTAACTTGCCTGCCTGCTTGAACACCCAACAATCCCTGTTGGTGTGATTGGCCGGCTTTTCGGGGGTGCCATGTATCTGGCACGAGCGGTCGAGTATTCGGTCCAAACTGGACGGGCCCCTAGGATTCCTTTTGAATGGCTTTTTCCGCTGACCGGATTTAGAGCCTCTGAATCCGGCATTAACTGCCGTATCCTCTGTATTGTCGTCGTTAATGCGGCGCTTCTGCTTGTTGCGACGTGACCTGCCACTACTGTCCCTGGTGTCCGAATTACCAGGGTTCTTGGTCATATTGTTGCTACAAGCAAGCCAGTTGTCTTCTCCCGCGCAAAAGCGGGTCATGAGTGTCGTGAGTGCTGCCATAGATTTTGGATTTTCCTGTCCAAGGTGCCGGGCCAGCCACTCATCACGGATATTGTGCTTGAAGGCTGCTAGGGCCTCAGCGTCCGGACAGTCGACTATTTGATTTTTCTTTGTTATGAACTGTGTCCAGAATTGCCTGGCCGATTCCTCTGGCTGCTGGATTACATGACTTAGGTCATCGGCGTCTGGGGGTCGCACATAAGTGCCCTGGAAATTGTCGAGGAATGCGGCTTCCAGGTCCTCCCAACAACTGATTGATCATGTTGGCAAGCTGTTAAGCCAATGCCGAGCTGTTCCTTTAAGCTTGAGTGGGAGGTATTTGATGGCGTGGAAATCATCGCCGTGGGCCATGTGGATATGAAGGAGATAATCCTCGATCCATACCGCAGGATGTGTTGTGCCATCATATGATTCGATGTTTATGGGTTTGAAACCCTCGGGGATTTGATGATCCATTATTTCGTCTGTAAAGCAGAGTGGGTGTGCGGCGCCTCTGTACTGGGCTATATCATGACGTAGCTCCAATGAGCCTTGCCTACTGTGTTCGGCCCCGCCAAATTTGAGGCCGGCGTGATGGTTACCATCTCAAGCCGTGGGGCGCCCACGCGATCCGTAGATCGATCTTGTTTGCCTTGCCTTGTCCTCCAACATGTCTCGTAAGTCCGGCGCATATTCCCGTGCCTTGGTACGGGGTGCGTCTTGGGTGGAGGGCCGAGAGGCCTCTCTGTCACGACCACGAGGTGGCCGATCGGCCGCATCAAGTGCTTCGTCCTCTAATCGGGGTAGCAACCTGCGCTTTGGGTAGCTCTTGGAGGGGCGTTCGAGTTTATGCTCTTCGGCCGCAAGGACTTCAGTCCATCTGTCGACTAGCAAATCTTGATCAGCTCTAAGTTGTTGTTGTTTTTTCTTGAGGCTTCTTGCCGTGGCCATAAGCCTGCGTTGAAAACGCTCTTGCTCGACGGGATCCTCTGGCACGACGAATTCATCGTCGTCGAGGCTTGCCTCATCTTCGGAGGGAGGCATATAATTATCGTCCTCGGCCTCTCTGTCTGCCGCTCTCTCATGAGGGCTGGTTTCTCCATCCTCCTGTGCTAAATCTTGCTAGAGGGGGTTTTCTTCAGTGCTTTCCGGAGTGTTATTATCTCCCGTGCTGGAATCACCGTGTTTGTTTTGGCGGGATTTTGAGCGGCGGCCGCTGACGCCGGCGCTTTAGGCTGTTTCTTGGAGGGGTCATCCTCCGCTGTTCCATCGCCATCCCTCTTTTGGGGTGTCCACCATGTATATGTCATACGACGAGGTGGCTTTCCAGGGCCTAGTAGGCGCTGGTTCTTCATCATCTCCTTCATCGGCGTCCATACCGTCGATGTCTTCGGAGTCGAAGTCGAGCATGTCGGTTAAGTCGTCGACAGTGGCTACAAAGTGGGTGGTGGGTGGGCTTTGAATTTCTTCATTGTCTATACCCCAACCTTGCTGACCATAGTCCGGACAGGGCTCTCCTGATAAAGAGAGAGACTTCAGTGACTTCAGGATATCACCGAGAGGTGAGTGCTGAAAGATGTCCGCGGCAGTGAACTCCATGATCGGCGCCCAATCGGATTCAATCGGCAGGGGCGCGGAGGGTTCGGAGTCCGGAGAGGAGTCCGGCTCCTTGGAGTCACGAGTCTCGCAGAGTACGGGGCTGGTGTTCGGCTCAATCGCCATTGGGGTCGCAGCCCCCAAGGTGGCGTCCAACCGCCCATCCTCGATCGGCGCAATTGGCTCCGAATTAAGGGTCGGAGCTGACGCGGGTGCGGCCTCCAGGGCACTGTTCGGCGGCAGAGCTAAATCATGCTCGCCGTGACAGTGCAGCACGCTCGGCAGTGGCTCGAATCTATCGAAGATCAAGTCCCCGCGGATGTCAGCCATGTAGTTTAAACTTCTAAATCTGACCTAACGACCAGGGGCGTAGCTTTCGATCTGCTCCAAACGGCCAAGTGAATTGGCCCGCAGTGCGAAGCCGCCGAAGACGAAGATCTGTCCGGGGAGGAAGGTCTCACCCTGGACTGCATCGCTATTGATGATTGTAGGAGCCATCGAGCCTGATGGCGACGACACAGAGGAACTCTCAATGAAAGCACCAATGTCGGTGTCAAAACCGGCGGATCTCGGGTAGGGGGTCCCGAACTGTGCGTCTAGGCCGGATGGTAATAGGAGGCAAGGGACACGAAGTTTTACCCAGGTTCGGGCCCTCTCGATGGAGGTAAAACCCTACGTCCTACTTGATTAATATTGATGATATGGGTAGTACAAGAGTAGATCTACCACGAGATCGAGGAGGCTAAACCCTAGAAGCTAGCCTATGGTATGGTTGTTGATGTGTATGTTGTCCTACGGACAAAAACCCTCCGGTTTATATAGACACCGGATAGGGTTAGGGTTACATAGAGTCGGTTACAATGGTAGGAGATCTAAATATCCATAACGCCAAGCTTGCCTTCCACGCCAAGGAAAGTCCCTTCCGGACACGGGACGGAGTCTTCAATCTTGTATCTTCATAGTCCAGGAGTCCGGCTGAAGGTATAGTCCGGCTATCCGAACACCCCCTAATCCAGGACTCCCTCAGTTAGTTATAATGTTGGCTGAAAACCTGGGTGATGTTTAAGCTTATTTATGCAAACAAGAGCAAAAGAGTTCGTAAAAGTTTTTATTTTTCACTTTCAGTTTATCAATTGAATTGTTTGAGGACAAGCAAAGGTTTAAGCTTGGGGGACTTGATACGTATCCAACATATCTACTTTTCATAACACTTTCCCTTTTGTTTTGGACTCTAATTTGCATGATTTGAATGAAACTAACCCCGGACTGACGTTGTTTTCAGCGGAACTACCATGGTGTTGTTTTTGTGCAGAAATAAAAGTTCTCAGAATGGAACGAAACATTGTGAGGATTTTTTATATCAATAATAAGAATTTCTGGAGCCAAGACCCACCAGAGGGGGGCACCTGGGTGAGCACAACCCACCAGGGCACGCCCCCCTCTCCTGACGCGCCCAGGTAGGTTGTGCCCACCTGGTGGCCCCGCAAACCATGAAACCGACGCTATAAAATCCTATTTTTTCTAGAAAAAAATCAGGGAGAAAGAATTATCATGATCCATGAGACGGAGCCGCCGTCACCTCCTGTTCTTCATCAGGAGGCCAGATCTGGAGTTTGTTTGGGGCTCTAGAGAGGGGGATCTTTGTTCTTCGTCATTACCAACCCTTCTCCATCGCCAATTCCATGATGCTCCCCACCGGGAGTGAGTAATTCCTTCATAGGCTCGCTGGTCGGTGAGGAGTTGGATGATATTCATCATGTAATCGAGTTAGTTTTCTTAGGGCTTGATCCCTAGTATCCACTATGTTCTAAGATTGATACTGCTATGACTTTGCCTTGCTTAATGCTTGTCACTTTGGGCCCGGGTGCCATGATTTCAGATCTGGACCGTTTATGTTATCACCATTATATCCATGTTCTAGATCCGATCTTGCAAGTTATAGTCACCTACTACGTGTTATGATCCGGCAACCCCGGAGTGACAATAGCCGGGACCACTGAGGGAGTCCTGGATTAGGGGGTCCTCGGGCATCCAGACTATGGTACGTGGGCCGGACTATTGGGCCATGAAGATACAAGACAGAAGACTTTCTCCCATGTCCGGATAGGACTCTCCTGTGCGTGGATGGCAAGCTAGGCGTCCGGATATACTATTTCTTTTCTATGTAACCGACTTTGTACAACCCTAGTCCCCTCTGGTGTCTATATAAACTGGAGGGTTTATTTCATAGGGGGACACTCACAATCAGATAGGCTAGTCTTCTAGGGTTTTAGCCATTATGATCTCGTGGTAGATCAACTCTTGTAACCCCCATACTCATCACTATTAATCTAGCAGGACGTAGGGTTTTACCTCCATCGAGAGGGACCGAACCTGGGTAAACATTGTGTTCCCTGTCTCCTGTTACCATCGACCCCAGACGCACAGTTCGGGACCTCCTACCTGAGATCCACTAATTTTGACACCGACATTGGTGCTTTCATTGAGAGTTCCGCTATGTCGTCGAGAGGTTCGATGGACGCGTCAATCATTCAGAACAACATCGTCCAGGGAGAAACCTTCCTCCCCGGACGGATCTTCGTGTTCGGCGGCATCGTACTGTGGGCCAACTCGCTTGGCCATCTAGAGTAGATCGATAGCTACGCCCCTGGCCATCAGGTCAGATTCGGAAGCTTGAGATATGTCGCAGACATCCGCGGAGAGTTGATCTTTGACGGATTCGAGACCGCGGCAGTAGCCGCTCCCTGTCACCACGATGAACATGACTTAAATCTGTCATCAAACCACACCCAGGAGATAGAACCTGCAACTGCTTCGACTCTAGATCCGGATCAGATCACGCCATCCGAGGACGGGAGGATCAACCCCGCCACGGAGACCGCAGACTCAGCGGCGTTCGAGCCGCACACAGGCCCAACCTCAAGTGAGATCTGTGTTACCAGAACCTCGGACATGTTTCCGGCTACAGGTTCCGAAGCATGTGCGTCCGCGCACGGCGAGCTTGATCGGGCGTCGATCATTGAATTCAGCTCCGCGGACATCTTCCGGCACTCGCATTTAGGCTACGTGCTAAACTCATTAAAAACACTCTCCTTAGCGGGGGACTCACAACCGAATTATATCCGGTTCGAACTGGAGGCTGATGGCGAATTTCGCTTCCCACCCCCTGCCCACATAATAGCCACTGTCGAAGACTTAACTGACATGCTCGATTACGGCTCCGACGACATCGACGGTATGGATGACGATGTCAGAGAAGAAGAGGCCCAAAACCCATCGCTTAACGGACGCTGGACGGCCACTTCCTCGTATGACGTATACATGGTGGATGCACCAAAAGAGAATAGCGGCGATGACAAGGAAGACCCAGTTGAGGATAAACCCCCCGAGTTACAACCAAAGCGCCAGCGTCAGCGGTGCCGCTCTAAGTCATGCCGCAGCAAAGACAGCAACACCGGCACAGGAGAAGATAACACTCCGGACGGTGCCGAAGACAATGAAGACCCCGTTAAGAAAACTTCGAACAGGATGAACGGGAAGACGGGCAAGTTAGCCCTGGTGAACAGGCCACGCACGAAGACTCGGAGGACAGTAATTATCTTCCGCTCTCTGAGGATGAGGCGAGCCACGGCACTGAGGATTTTATCATGCCCGAGGAACCTCTCGAGCAGGAGCGCTTCAAGCGCCAGCTAATAACCACTCCAAGGAGCCTGAAAAAGAAACAGCATCAGCTTCAAGCTGATCAAGATCTGCTCAATAATAGATGGACTGGTGTCCTGGCAGCCGAGGAATACGGCCTCAAGTGCCCAGCCAAAAGTTACCTGAAGCACAAATTGCTACCTCAGTTCGATGATGATGCGTTGGAGCCCGTCCCATCATCGCGCAATGCGGCGGACCGACCAGCACGTGGTCGGGATAAAGCGGCAACTCAAGTCAAACACCAGCCTGCCCTACCTCACCGTAAAGGCAGAGGTAAAACAGCTCGGAGACACACATACGACCTACAGCAGGACTTGGACAGTAGAGCAGGTCAGAACAGATCGATCTACGGATCACGGGGACGTGCCCCTACACGCGATAACGGCTGTCTAGCCGGATGCAATAGTCATTTTCACGCCCGGGCCAAGAACCGCAGACAGACTCCATCCGAGCTATGTTGTGACGTGGCCCGATATAGAGGCGCCGCTCACCCACTTTGCTTCATCAACGAAGTAATGGAGCATGAATTCCCAGAAGGATTTAAACCCGTAAACATCGAATCATACGATGGAACAACAGATCCCGCGGTATGGATTGAGGACTTTCTTCTCCATATCCACATGGCCTATGGTGATGATCTCCACGCCATTAAATATCTACCATTAAAACTAAAGGGACCAGCTTGGCACTAGTTAAACAACCTCCCAGAGAACTCCGTTGGCGGCTGGGAAGACCTGGAAGATGCCTTTCGCGATAACTTCCAAGGTACATATGTCCGGCCACCAGATGCCGATGACTTAAGTCACATCATCCAGCAGCCCGGAGAGTCAGCCAGAAAGCTCTGTACTAGGTTCTTAATCAAAAAGAACCAAATTATCGATTGTCCTAAGGCCGAAGCCCTCGCGGCCTTCAAACACAGCGCCCAGGATGAATGGCTTGCTCGCCACCTCGGTCAAGAAAAACCAAAATCCATGACAGCCCTTACCACTCTAATGACCCGCTTTTGCATGGGACAAGACAGCTGGCTCGCTCGTAGGAGCAACGACGCCAGCGACCCAGGCACTTCCGAAGTCTGAGACGGCAACGGAAATCCACGACGCAATAAACACAAGCGTCGTAATAACGACAAAATAACACAAGACACAACAGTTAATGCCAGATTCAGCGGCTCCAAGCTCGGTCAACGGAAAAAGGCATCCAAGGCAAATAGAGACGGACCATCCAACCTCGATAAGATACTGGATCGGCCCTGCCAGATTCATGGCACCCCAGATAAACCAGCTACTCATACTAACAAAAGATGTTGGGTCTTCAAACAAGCCGGAAAGCTAAAAGCCGAACACAAGGGGAAGGGGCCGCCCAGTGATAGCGATGATGAAGAGACTTGCCAGCCGAATACCGGGGTTTAAAAGCAATTCCCCCCAAAGTGAAAACCATAAATATGGTATATGCGACGCACACCCCTACAGGGGGAGCACACGCGCGCACTACAGAACACATACACCATAGAGCGGGTTTCCCCAAAAATTAGTCATACCCATCCCAAAGGATCGGCAGCTTTGATCATCGATCCAATTATTGATGGGTTCCATCTCACGAAAGTCCTTATGGACGGGGCAGTAGCCTTAATCTACTGTACCAAGACACGGTCCACAAAATGGGCATTGATCCTTCTAGAATCAAAGCCACCACAACAATCCTCAAGGGAGCAGTACCCGGCATAGAAGCTCACTGCACGGGCTCCGTCACACTGGAAGTAGTTTTCGGTTCGCCAAACAACTTCCGAAGTGAGGTCATGACCTTTGATATTGCCCGATCCACAGTGACTACCACGCACTTCTGGGGCATACCATTTTTGCTCGATTTAATGCGATCCTACTCTATGCCCTCGCAACACTTAAAATGCCCGGTCCGCGCGGCATCATAACAATAAACGGAAATACGGGACACTCCTTCTATACAAGGGATTGTACTACGGCCATTATAGTCGAAGCACAAAGCGGCCTCGTCAAGACGCACAACTCATCGGCCATTAAGCCGGCGGTTTACATTAAATGGAACCAATCTGGATCAGAGCAGGATTAGCAGTTCAGCCTCCGTCGTTCGCCTCACAATCACGCGAAGTTTATACCGCACATGCATAATTATGCACTTAAAATACCTTGGCCATCGACAGAGGCACAATACGGGCAAGCCTACAAGCATTCCCATTCCCTCCTTTTCATTTCTAACTATTTCCTTTTTATCTTACCATAGGTGACGCAAAATATTGGTCATCTCACAGACTCTTTCGGAGTTCGGCTTCATACACTTACCCCAAGGTTGTTCCTGTTAAAGGAATCCTTTAACCGAGGCAAGGCGGCGCAGACGTGCGACAGGAGGTCTGAATAATTTTGTAGACCGCACTCTCTATTTTGAGCCTGTAAAGTGCCTTCTCCCTCAGCCTTCGACCACCGGCATGTAAAATAGCCTGGGCCATGGCATTATTATTTGTAAAATGGCAATTGACATATAGATCAGATCCCAGTAAACATAAACCATATCCAGTATTTTCTTTTTCTAAAAAAATCTGAATTTCTCCGGTTGTTTCACATCGCACCTCGGCACGGGTTGACAGGGGCTCGATATGGGAACAAATAAATTGCCGACAAGTCCGAACAGCTTTATAGCACACTTCAGCGTCGCGAGTTTGGCCTTATATGCATCAGCTCCGAATCATGTATTTGGTCAATAGTTGGGTTGCCCAGCTCCTGTTCTTACTACCTTACGTTCCGCTATATTGGCTAGGGTAGTAAAGGGAGAACTACTGCGATTGTGTCCAGGCTTATCCGGATGAGCACCTCAGTAGAGAAAGCCGAAAATTGACTGTCATGATGCGGTGAGAGCTGGTCAACCACTCGGTGACTTATTATAATCTTTCGCTATTCCTTTCGTATTGCACGAAGGACCGTTCTTCTGGTCACTAATGTAACACACCGTATTCGGATAACTGCGTACATACCAGGGGCTATATCATAGACTCGCTGTCAAACTCCTATGGCTAAGTGGAAGTGCTAAAGCCCTATAGTCCGATTGCCTAGTTCACCCCATTGACACCTCCTTCACGGACCAAGACGTTGTATCAAGAGTGATCAAGTGCTTTCCCGAACACCCCCGTATTTTATGCGAGGGGGCTGAAGCCGACGACTGGAAAACTTTCAGATTATACAAAAACGGCCGCACAGGAGGAGCCACAACTTCTAGGCATAATCTTAAAATATAATAATATTGTTTTTACAATTTCAATACATTTCACTCGAACATCATCTCTTCCGAGCACTGACCCTCTGTCAAGCGGGCACCCTCTAAGACATCCTCAAAATAATACTCTGGCGTGTGATGTTCCTTGCCCTTGGGTGGACTTTTCATCGCAACATCGGTGGCCTTCATCTTCACCCAGTATGTCTTCACATGGGCAAGGGCCATCCATGCACCTTCAATGAACGTGGACCGCTTAACAGCGTCGATACGCGGCACCGCATCACCAAGTCGCTGTACCAAACCGAAATAACTCCTCAAAACTGGCTCAGTCGGCCACAGCCGGACTACGACGACCTTCATGGCAGAACCGGATATCTTGTGGAGCTCGGCCCACTGGGCCATCTGTTCATTCAACAACAGTGGGCGCTTCGCCGTGCCGAATTGTGACCAAAAAAGCTTCTCCGTTGCATGCCCTTCCTGCGCTTCGTAAAACTGCGCCGCATCGGAGGCACTCTTCGGCAAGTCCAAAGAGGCGTCTGAGGAGCTCCACATTTGATTAAGCGGGGCATACTTTGGGTCACCGAATTTAGTCTGTAATAAGAAAGGCTTACCGGCCGCTATCTCCCCAACTTGCCGGATCTCTTCCCAAGCCGCTCTAGACTCAGATCATGCTTCTCTTGCTTATTGTAATGCCTTGTCAAGATCGGCTGCTTTGGCCTTGTTATCCTTCTCGAGGAATTCGCACCGGACAGAGGCTTCCTTCAGCTCGTGCGCCATAGTGGCCATTATATCCTCACACTGGCGCTGTGCAGCTTGTCCGGCTTCTCACTCATCAGCTGCCTTCTTGGCAGCCACATTACTCATCCGGGCTTGCTCCTTGGCTCGGGCAAGTTCAGCCCGAAGGGTCTCAACCACGGAAGCACCATCTGCAGATGCGCAAGTCTCAGAACATAATTCTAGCTTCATGCTCATCTAACTATACATACTCTAACACATACCTTGCGCCTCGTTGAGTCGCCTGTTAATAAGCGTGATGTTGTTATCCGTCACATC
Source organism: Triticum urartu (assembly GCF_003073215.2). NCBI lineage: Eukaryota > Viridiplantae > Streptophyta > Magnoliopsida > Poales > Poaceae > Triticum > Triticum urartu. The sequence goes on along the minus strand of NC_053025.1, from coordinate 419,763,824 downwards.
AAGCTTATGCTCCAGACCTGCAACCTCTGTAGCGTGGGCAGTCGTCATGGAGGTAACAGCCCGTGTTTCTAGTCATTAGATTATTACCTGAGGACATCTTTTTCGATCCTCTGATTGCCTACCTTTGGGAGCCAACCAGAGTCTCAGGGGCTACTATCTATACACAGGTGCATTTTGCGTATAGAGCACAATCAAAAATACAACATTACATACCTAAAAGCCTCTTAGTAGGCCCATGAAGGCTTCATTCAATCCGCTTTTTGCGGACAGAATCCTCTCAACCACCTTACCCATCAAGGTACGATGATCCTCTGAGATTGACGAATACCGTAACATGTCCGTCAATGTATCCGGAGCATCCGGATTCCTGGAAGCAGTTGTGGTAGTACGGACTCCCTTTGAAAGGGTATGTCTACTCAACCCTAGAGTCGTCTCCGGCTGTAAACCGGATAGTCCGGAGCCTTTATTGTTAACCCTTGTAGGGACCGCACACTTCGGACCTTGGCGGCTGAAGTTCCACCTTGGGGCGCTGGCTCCATTATCCCCCGATCGGGAGAGACCCTCCGGGACGACACCTCGACATCGTCTGCCCTGTTGGGCGAGGAAGCTTGTGGAGGCGTTTCGCTTTCCATCATCTCTGGTAGAAGGTCCCCCGAGGAGGAGGATTGTTGAGGAAGACTGTGTGATGGACTAAAAAAATGCATATTCTAGATGTTACCTTTGCAAAGAGAAAAGGAACGGGGTATGTTTAAAATATCTTTGTTCACTTACGATTCGGCTGGAGGCTTGTCCTTACGAAGGGATTGTGCGACAATGACACCTTTCGAGCTTGAACCACCCGACAGGGCGTTTTGCCCCGCTTAGGAGCCCTTACCTCCCAGCACTCAGAGGCGGCCCTTTTCTTACCATAGAAAGAAGTGATGTCAGCTTCTCCTTCCCTTTTGTCTTAGGAAAAGGGAGCCCTAGTCTCCCCAGACACAGTGTGTGGTTTGCCTCCAGGATGGAAGCCGCCTTTGGCTCCCCCGCTCTCCACATTCTCCTCTTCCACTGGCGCCTGGTATGGCGCTGGGATAAGCATCCTTGTTAGTACGGGACTAGCTGAGTCTTCGGGGAGAGGAGCCGAACACCTGATTCGCTCCGCCTTCTTTATCCAGCCCTGGAAGAAGATGGTTTTCTCAGCATCTTATTATGAGATGCGTATCTAAGCTGTATTCGAGAGTCGAGTGCTTACCGAGGTATCCGGATGGTTGCAGTCAAGGCCGATGTCCTCTGTAGTACCCGGCCATTGTTTTCGTTTCCCGAAAAATAACTTCCACGTTCCTCTATGCGTCGCACTGCTACCTCTTGAGAACTGCGTTGGTTTTCCCTTGAAGAGGAAAGGGTGATGCAGCGGAGCAGCGTAAGTATTTCCCTCGATTTTTGAGAACCAAGGTATCAATCTAGTAGGAGGCCACGCACGAGTCCCTCGCACCTACACAAACAAATAAACTCCTCGCAACCAACGCGATAAAGGGGTTGTCAATCCCTTCACAGTCACCTACGAGAGTAAGATCTGATAGATATGATAAGATAATATTTTTGGTATTTTTATGATAAAGAGAAATAAAGATGCAAGTAAAATAAATGGCAAAGGAAATAACTAAGTATTGGAAGATTAATATGATGGAAAATAGACTCGGGGGCCATAGGTTTCACTAGAGGCTTCTCTCGAGAGCATAAGTATTACGGTGGGTGAACAAATTACTGTTGAGCAATTGACAGAATTGAGCATAGTTATGAGGATATCTCCACACATCGTCCGCTATCCAGCATGCATCTAGAGTATTAAGTTCAAGAGAATAGAGTAACGCTTTAAGCAAGATGCAAGATGACATTGATGTAGAGGGATAAAACTCATGCAATGATATAAACCATCTTTGTATCCTCGATGGCAACAATACAATACGTGCCTTGCTGCCCCTACTATCACTGGGAAAGGACACGCAAGATTGAACCCAAAGCTAAGCACTTCTCCCATTGCAAGAAAGATCAATCTAGTAGGCCAAACCAAACTGATAATTCGAAGAGACTTGCAAAGATAACCAATCATACATAAAAGAATTCAGAGAAGATTCAAATATTGTACATAGATAAACTTGATCATAAACCCACAATTAATCGGTCTCAACAAACACACCGCAAAATAAGATTACATCGAATAGATCTCCACAAGAGAGGGGGAGAACTTTGTATTGAGATCCAAAAAGAGAGAAGAAGCCATCTAGCTAATAACTATGGACCCGTAGGTCTGAAGTAAACTATTCACACTTCATCGGAGAGGCTATGGTGTTGATGTAGAAGCCCTCCGTGATCGATACCCCCTCCGGCGGAGCTCCGGAAAAGGCCCCAAGATGGGATCTCGTGGATACAGAAAGTTACGGCGGTGGAATTGGGGTTTTGGCTCCATATCTGGTAGTTTGGGGGTACGTAGGTATATATAGGAGGAAGGAGTACGTCGGTGGAGCAACGTTGGCCCCACAAGGGTGGAGGGCGCTCCTGGTTGATTACTTGACGTAGGGTCCAAGTCCTGTGGATCATGTTCGTTCCAAAAATCACGTTCCCGAAGGTTTCATTCCGTTTGGACTCCGTTTGATATTATTTTTCTGCAAACCCTAAAATAGGCAAAAAACAACAATTTTGGGCTGGGCCTCCGGTTAATAGGTTAGTCCCAAAAATGTATAAAAGTGTATAATAAAGCCCAATAATGTCCAAAACAGGATATAATATAGCATGGAACAATACAATCAAAAATTGTAGATACATTGGAGACGTATCATGCACCGAAGAAGTGCTGAAGGGTTCGTGGTCCTTCTGGATTAAACTCCCACATACAGAGGGGCCGTCTTTGGCACGGGAGGACCCGGCGGACTAGCATTACTTGAATTACGTCGATGAGTTCGGTGTTCTTCTCAAGGAGACTCCGGATGCGGCTCTGTAGAGTCTGCACTTCATCGGTTGATCCCCAGTTCAACCCCTTATTGACCCACGATGCGAGTTGAATTGGAGGGCCAGATCGGAACACAGGTATAGCTGCCCACTTGGTGCCACGGGGTTCAGTCATGTAAAACCACTCCCGCTGCCATAAGTCGGAAGATTCGTGAAGGATCCTTTTAGCCAGGGAGCGTTGATAAGTTTGACCACTGTAGCACCACCGCACTCTGCTCGTCCCCCGTCTACTACCTTCGGCTTCACATTAAAGGTCTTAAGCCATAAGCCGAAGTGTGGGGGAATACGGAGGAAAGCTTCGCACATGATAATGAACGCCGAGATGTGAAGGAAGGAGTTCGGGGTTAGATCGTGAAAATCTAGCCCGTAATAGAACATAAGCACTCGAACAAAGGGGTGGAGGGAGAACCCTAGCCCTCGGAGGAAGTGGGAGATGAATATGACCCTCTCGCTAGATCTGGGAGTAGGAATAACCTGCCCTTGAGAAGGAAGCCTGTGGGGGATTTCCGCGGTCAGGTATCTGGCTGCCCGGAGCTTCGCGATGTCCTCCTCTGTGACGGAGGAAGGCTCCCACCGACCTTGAGGACTAGGGATGGCCATGACTGGGAAGCTTGAAACAATCGAAACCTTGGGCGCTGGAGCTCGAGGCTGGAGAGGATGAGGAAAGGGTTAGCGTAAAGAAGCCAGACGGGCCTTAGTCCCTTTATAAAGGCAATAAATATCAAACACCTCCTCCTCGACCTTGAAACCTGCCTATTCTTAAGGAATCATGCCAACTGGACGGTTGGAATCCCCACGCCCGTGTAAGGGGACACGATCTCTACTTTGACAAGACGTGCCAATGAAACCGCGTCTCGGAACGTGGAACGGCAAGCGAGAAAAAAACGGTTCGATATAATAACCAGGTGGTGACGTGATATCACGTCGCAGAAAAATTGTCAGCAGATTGTACTCGCAAAATATAGTTTCTTCTGCGGTGGTGTGTGGTATTTGTTTTGCAGAGCCGGACACGTTCGTTGCGTCTGAAGACTGTGTTGGAGTGTTTGGAGAAGGAACCCGCCTTGCAATGCCTAAGAAAATTTATGCGTCGGACCCTCGTCATTGAAGCCTGGTTCAGGGGCTACTGAGGGAGTCTGAAACGCCCTCAATGCGGCTATATCTCCTACGTGTCGGAGCACGACTTAGAGGCATAACCGCATTGAAAGCAATGTCGCAAGTAAGGTAATCTTCACAACAACCCATGTAAATAGATAATAAGGGGAAAGGTACATAGTTGGCTTACACTCGCCACGTCACACAAAGTACATAAATAACATTACAATCATCCAATCACTCATGGTTCGACTACGGTACCAAAATAAAAGATCAACCCCCACATGCGACACGGTCCCGATCGCCCCAACTGGGCACCACTATTGATCATCAGGGAAAGACACATAGTAACAGCATGAGTCTTCGTCGAACTCCCACTTGAGCTCAAGCGCATCATCTGGAGCGGAGTCATCGGGCCCTGCATCTGGTTTGGAAGTAATCTGTGAGCCACGGGGACTCAGCAATCTCGCACCCTCGCGATCAAGACTATTTAAGCTTATAGGTAAGGCAAGGTAATATGTGGAGCTGCAGCAAGCGACTAGCATATATGGTAGCTAACCTGTTCGTAAAAGAGAGCGAGAAGAGAAGGCAAAGCACGAATGAAGAACTAGAGAACAACCTACGGCAAACATTACTCCAACACCATGTTCACTTCCCGGACTCCGCCGAGAAGAGACCATCACGGTTACACACGCAGTTGATTCATTTTAATTAAGTTAAGGTTCAAGTTATCTACAACCGGACATTAACAAATTCCCATCTGCCCATAACCGCGGGAATGGCTTTCGAAAGTTCAAAACCCTGCAGGGGAGTCCCAACTTAGCCCATCACAAGCTCTCACAGTCAACGAAGGATAAACCTTCTCCCGAGACATTCCGATCAGACTCGGTATCCCGGTTCTACAAGACAACTTCGACAAGGTAAAACAAATCCAACAACACCGCCCGGATGTGCCGACAAATCCTGATAGGAGATGCACATATCTCGTTCTCAGGGCACACCGGATTGTCCAAGGTATGGGTAGGCCAGCCCAGAGTTGCCCGTGGTGGCCACCGGCAGCTGACAGGTTGGACCAACACTCAGAGGAGCACTGGCCCGGGGGGTTTTTAAATAAAGATGACCCTTGAGTCCGCAGAACCCAAGGGAAAAAGAGGCTAGGTGGTGAATGGTAAAACCAAAGTTGGGCATTGTTGGAAGAGTTTTATTCAAGGCGAACTGTTAAGGGGTTCCCATTATCATCCAACCGCGTAAGGAACGCAAAATCCGGGAACATAACACCGATATGACGAAAACTAGGGCGGCAAGAGTGGAACAAAACACTAGGCAAAAGGCCGAGCCTTCCACCCTTTACCAAGTATATAGATGCATTCAGATAAAAAGATAATATAGTGATATCCCAACAAATAAACAATGTTCCAACAAGGAACGGTCTCCAATCTTCACCTGCAACTAGCAACGCTATAAGAGGGGCTGAGCAAAGCGGTAACATAGCCAATCAACGGTTTGCTAGGACATGGTGGGTTAGAGGTTTGACATGGCAATTTGGGAGGCATGATAAGCAAGTGGTAGGCATCGTAGCATAGGCATAGCAAAAGAGCGAGCATCTAGCAAAGCAAAGATAGAAATGATTTCGAGGGTATGATCATCTTGCCTGCAAAGTTGTCAGAGTTGACTGGATCCTCGAAAGCAAACTCAACGGGCTCCTTGTTAGCGAACTCGTCTCCCGGCTCTACCCAAACAAGACAAACAAGCAAGAGGAACACAATCAACCATGTGCAAATGCTCGAACAACATGATGCAAACATGGTATGCTATGCGGGATGCGATATGTGATGCATATGCAAGATTTGACAAGGAATGATTGAACCTGGCCTCAACTTGGAAATCCAAGAGTGCCACTGGAAAGGTGAGGTGATTTCGGTTGAAATCGATATAAAGATCACCGGAATCGGATGCACGGTTTGGAAATGGCAAGCAAAACAAATATGGCACCGGTCTGCGATAAACAACAAGTAGCCATCTAAATGCATCAAGATAATTATGCTACAGCACTCAAACATGGCAACAAAACACATGGCAGGGATCCACTCATGATGCTTGAAAAAAGATGAACACTAAGCTACGGCCAATTCATCCAATAACAGGTTCAAACAAGCATGGCAAAAGTGCAATTGATAACAGGTTTCAGACTTAGTGAAATTAACACAAGCCTGGAATTTCAGATCAAGTAGCACACTTTGAAGCATGAAAACTATAAGCTACAGGAACTTAACATGGCAAAGCAAGGCATGTCATGGAGCTACTCAAATAGCTTAACAAAAGTCCCTTAGTGACCTTGAGCCAAAAGGGATCAGAAAATACAATTGCAAGCATGTGAACATGGCAAAAACATAATCAGATCTCGGACTTAGAGAAAAACAGGAGCATGCAAATATGTTAACAAGTAGGCATGTTTACGAGCTCGATGCACTCACTACAGAGCAAGGCATGATAATCTAAGCATACACCCATCAAGAATACATGTCATAGAAGCTATACATGGCAAGAACAACAACATATCATGCACGGATCAACAACAACATCCTCGGCAAAATCGCTAACAAGTAGACAAACTGTCAGGATTCACGACATAGCAAAAGTAGAGCTCGATTGACTCAAGCTAGGGTGCTCCATAATTTCAAAAAAAGACATGGATGGATAGAGCACCACAATATTAACAAATCAACCTTACTGATCATCCTCAAAAGAGGCACGGATCACTAGGAAACGACAAGAACATATGGCATATTGATAAAAACAGACCAAGGACTTGGTGAAATTTCTATCCCTGAAATCAGCATTAACGAATGCACTACTTTGCAAGCTTGTGCTAGTCACCACACATATCACAAAAATACATGGATAGCACATCTGTAAAGATGGCATGGCATATAACAAAACACTTGTAGAGCTCAGGAGTATATCATGCACACATTAAACATGGCAAAAATGACAAATAGCTATTTGATGCAGCAGATCTGACAATTAACTCAAATAGCTCTCTTCCAACAGCATTTCGGGCATCAAGATGAGCTCGAATGAAAATGATGCAATGATATGAAATGATGTACTCTCTAAGACGAACATTATGATATGCTACACGCGCAAAATGGAGCTATGGATGCGGAGTTACGGCATGTCAAAGTATGCAAAACAAATACTGAGAGAAGAGGGAAAAGTCAACCCCGATCTAGGTTTTACTGTAGCATGGATCTCAGATCCGGCGACGACACTGTAGCGGCGGAGCAAAACGAGGTCTCCGGCGAGGTGACGCCGGGCACCCGAGGGCGGCGAGGGGCGTGCGGCGGCGCTGTGGGGGTGAGGGCGGCCGGCGGCGAGCTGCGCGAGGCCGGGCGGCGAGGGGCACGCGTCTCCCTACTCCGGCCGGCGAGGTCACGGCGGCCGGCCGGGCGAAGTGCGGCGGCGCGCGGGCGGAGTTAGCGCCGGGCGCGGGGAGGACGAAGGCGGGCGGCGGCGAAGTGCGGATGGGCCTCGGGGGCTTCCCGCGGCCTGGCGGGCCTTGGGCGGCGGCGGCGATGTGGGGCGCCGCGGGCTGACGTGGCGGCGTCCCGTTGGTCGGCGGCGGCGGGCGGACGTGTCCGGCCGAATTCAGACATGTCCGGCGGCGAGGGGAGCAGATTTTAGGGTTAGGGTGCGAAATGATCCGCGAATTTTTAGGGGGGTGCCCTTTATATAGATGTAGAGGGAGCTAGGAAGCTCCAAATGAGGTGCGGTTTTTGGCCACGCGATCGTGATCGAACGCTCTAGATGATGGAGAGGGTTTTGGTGGGTTTTGGGCCAGTTTGGAAGGGTGTTGGGCTGCAACACACACGAGGCCTTCTCAGTCCCAAGGTTAACCGTTGGAGTATCAAACAAAGTCCAAATGGTACGAATCTTGACAGGCGGTCTACCGGTAGTAAACCAAGGCCGCTTGGCAAGTCTCGGTCCAATCCGGAAACGTTTAACCCCCACACACGAAAAGAAGGTAGAAAGGACCACCGGAGGAGATAGGAGCGCCGGAATGCAAAATGAACAACGGGGAAAATGCTCGGATGCATGAGACGAACACATATGCAAATACAATGCACATGATGACATGATATGAGATGCATGACAACGACAACAACACACGGAGACAAAAACCCGAACTCGAGGAAAAAAATAACTTAGCGCCGGAAACGACAAGAGTTGGAGTACATATAAGGTAAATTACATCCGGGGTGTTACAGAGTCCTAGATTAGGGGGTCCTCGGGCGTCCGGACTATGGTACGTGGGCCGGACTATTGGGCCATGAATATACAAGATAGAAGACTTTCTCCCGTGTCCGGATAGGACTCTCCTTTGCGTGGATGGCAAGCTAGGCGGCCGAATATACTATTTCTTTTCTATGTAACCGACTTTGTACAACCCTAGGCCCCTCTGGTGTCTATATAAGCCGGAGGGTTTATTTCATAGGGGGACACTCATAATCACATAGGCTAGTCTTCTAGGGTTTTAGCCATTACGATCTCGTGGTAGATCAACTCTTGTAACCCCCATACTCATCAATATTAATCTAGCAGGACGTAGGGTTTTACCCTCATCGAGAGGGCCCGAACCTGGGTAAACATTGTGTTCCCTGTCTACTGTTACCATCAACCTCAGAGGCACAGTTCGGGACCCCCTACCCGAGATCCACCGGTTTTGACACTGACAACCACTCCCGATGATGACCGTAGGTTGAGGAGTTCATGTATTCAGTATGTGTTAATGCTTTGTTCCGGTTCTCTATTAAAAGGAGGCCTTAATATCCCTTAGTTTCAAATATGGACCCCTCTGCCACGGGAGGGTAGGACAAAAGATGTGATGCAAGTTCTTTCCATAAGCACGTATGACTATTTACGAAATACATGCCTACATTATATTGACGAACTGGAGCTAGTGTCGTATCGCCCTAGGTTATAACTGTCTCATGATGAATATCATCCAACCAGTCACCGATCCAATGCCTATGAATTTATCATATATTGTTCTTGCTAAGTTACTACTGCTATCATCACTATTACACTTGCTACAAAACTGCTATCACTGTTACCGTTACTGCTGCTACTATTATCAAAACTATCAAACTACTTTGCTACCGATCACTTTGCTGCAAATAATTAATCTCCAGGTGTGGTTGAATTGACAACTCAGCTGCTAATACCTTCAAATATTCTTTGGCTCCCCTTGTGTCGAATCTATAAATTTGGGTTGAATACTCTACCCTCGAAAACTGTTGCGATCCCCTATACTTGTGGGTTATCAGCTTGCTAGAAGGTGGTGGGTTGGATGAGATTTATCATGTAATCAAGTTAGTTTTGTTAGGGCTTGATCCCTAGTATCCACTATGTTCTGAGATTGATGTTGCTATGACTTTGCTATGCTTAATGCTTGTCACTAGGGCCCAAGTGCCATGATTTCAGATCTGAACTGTTTATGTTTTCACCATCATATCTATGTTCTTGATCTGAACTTATAAGTTATATGCACCTATTATGAGTTATGATCCGTAAACCCCAAAGTGACAACAATTGGGATACTTTCCGGTGATGGCCATAGTCTGAGGAGTTCATATTTTCAATATGTGTTAATGCTTTGTTCCGATTCTCTATTAAAAGGGGGCGTTAATATCCCTTAGTTTTCTTATGGACCTCGTTGCTGATACGTCTGCAACGTATCTATATTTTTTTATTGTTCCATGTTATTATGTTATCTGTTTTGGATGTTTTACATGCATTAATATGCTATTTTATATTACTTTTGGGACTAACCTATTAACCTAGAGCCCAGTGCCAGTTTCTGTTTTTTCCTTTTTAGAGTTTCGCAGAAAAGGAATACCAAACGGAGTCCAAACAGAATGAAACTTTTGCGATGATTTTTCTTGGATCAGAAGACATCCACAGGACTTGGAGTACATGGCAGGGAAGCCACGAGGCATCCACAAGGACGGAGGGCGCACCCCCACCCTTGTGGGCCCCTCGTGACTCCACCGGCCAATTTCTTCTGCCTATATATTCTCATATACCCCAAAACCTTCCAGGGGAGCCACGAAACCACTTCTCCACCACTGCAACCTTCTGTATCCGTGAGATCCCATCTAGGGGCCTTTTCCGGCGTCCTGTCGGAGGGGGATTCGATCACGGAGGGCTTCTACATCTACACCATTGCCTCTCCGATGAAGCGTGAGTAGTTTACCACAGACCTATGGGTCCATAGCTAGTAGCTAGATGGCTTCTTCTCTCTCTTTGATTCTCAATACCATGTTCTCCTCGATGTTATTGGAGATCTATTCAATGTAATACTTTTTGCGGTGTGTTTGCCGAGATCTGATGAATTGTGGATTTATGATCAACTTATCTATGAATATTATTTGGATCTCCTCTGAATTCTTATATGCATGATTTGCTATCTTTGCAAGTCTCACTACCGCAGGATGCTGCTAACGCGACACTACGATCAGAGACCCTTCGACGAAACTGTGTGCGATGCAATAATAGCAAATGGTGGTGTAAAAGAACAGTCAAAAAAGGTGCAAAACGTTTGCGATTGAGGAGCCATCATACACGGTTCAGATTTTAGTTGCGTGTGCGATTCAGGGCATATGGTTCAGTCCAATGAACTGTGTGCGATGAGGCGGAACAAAAGAAATGGGCAGCCTGATGAAGGCGTGTGCGATATACATCATAAGGTTCACTCGGATGAACTATTTGTGATTAGGCAACACAAAAGAAATGGTCAGCCAGATCAAGGTGTGTGTGATTGAGGGCATACGCTTCAGAAGGATTAACTGTATGCGATTAGGCAACAAAACAGAAATGGGTCAGCCAGATCAAAGTGTCTGCGATTGATGGCATACACTTCACATGGATGAACTGTTTGCGATTAGCGACAACAAACTGAAACAGTTAGATAAATCAATGTGTGTGCGCTAGACGGGCAACACACATTCTAATTAAAAGAAGCGTGCATGATGGTAATAACGAACGCGCACGGTTGTTGGAACAAGACGTGTGCTGACATTGCCTATTGTGGTGCATCCTATGGTGCAAACGCCACGTACGTGGCCGAGAAGGCGTATGTGCCCATGTTACACCTTCCGGGAATAGTGCCACACTTATAACCGTCAGTAAATTTTGAGCACGCGTCCCATCACATTCCAAATTGCAAACCTGTTCACAGGATCAAAACCTAAACGTTTTCCCTCTTAGGAGTGTATTAGTATGCGGTTATAAATACTACTACTCCAAGATAACTGCACATTCCTCCTCAACCCCTCATCCACAAAAACAAACAAGTCATTCATCATCGTTCCCTTGCATCCGCCATGGCCAGCATGAGTTCTGGGTCGAGAGATTGCCACCAGGGAGAGGCGAGCCTGGAAGCAAAAGCACGAGAGATGTCTCGCTGCACGGCCATAGCAGCAGAGAGGTCCCGCCGCGCCGCCGAAACAGCACGATGGTCTCGGCGCGCCGACGATGCGGCAGACTGGTCCGGCTGCTCCACGGAAGCACAAGAGATGTCCTGCTGCGCCGCCAATGCAGCAGAGATGTCCTCCCGTGGCACGGCATCCTGGGAAAATGTCTCGCGAGCAGGCGAGGACTCTTACAGGCGCATGCGTGTCCTCGTCCTTAGGCAGATGGATCAGATCTCTAGGTGGGCGAGGTTGCAGGATGACCTGAAAGCCTCGTTTGAACAGTCTACTGACGTCATCCGGCAACTAAGTGAGAGCAATGCGAAGCTCCGGGCCGAGCGCGACCTACTGAGGGCGAAGATCGTCGGAAGTGCGGAGCAGACCACTGCATTGTTGAAGAGGACCGGCGTCATCGTCGAGAAACTTATGGACGAGAATGCCATGTTGCGCATCGAGCGAAGAAGACTGGTGGAGGAATCCGTGGATGCTCTCAAGCAGCATCTTGAGGACAAGAAAGAGCTCGTCGCCACTCACCGCAGAGACAAGTTCCCGCGGCCTGCAGCAACGCATCAAGAAAGTAGAGATCAGCGAGCCAGATCGTTGTCTTCCTTCTTCTTTTGCCCTTGTGTATTTCGGGCGTTACCGCATGTGGATTTTTTTAATTATGTTTCTAAATATGTAAGACAATTATTATCCACTGTCATCGTCCTTATATTCATCATGCTTGCTATAAGTCACAGTCGATGCTATATAGGTCCATCAGATCTTACATCAAGATCCGTGCAAAACGTTCTTTTTAGATTTTCATTTTTCTCTCTTAAATCTCAGTCCAGTGAGACATATAGCCACGCCGTAGAACAGGTGTGCGGGCGCCATTAATGGAGACGTTGGGAGAGAGGTGCGCGGCGGGTAACGATCAAAGGGCTCTCCTCCCGATGAGCACGTGCAGGGGTCTGATCGCACGCCTCCCGTACTCAAATAGCTACCCCGCACGGCACCTCCTAGCCAATAAAAAAGGGGACGCGTGGCCGCACGTAATTGGTAAGTAGAACGCCCACGGTTTCAATAATAGTTGTATTTCCGGTTTATAACGTGACAGCACTTGTTCCAAAATGACTTTGTTGATTGTTAATGTGTGCGCCTTTGCAAATAGGACAAAAAATTACCACAGCATGTTGGTGCCATGTCATGACACCATGACAAGTTTCATGATTTTTAGGCGTGTTTTGGAATTACAGGAATTAAAAAACCAAGTTTCTCAATCTTTCCTGCCGAGCCATGACGCCCAAATGTTTGAATTTCACTCCCATCTCTTGCATGGGACCTAGAAATTCATCCAAGGACACACATGTGATTTTTCAAACAACTTTGGTGCATTGGAGCCTGTGATTGTAGTTCAAATTTGAATTATGCACATTAAATGCGCAAAAACTCAATTAATGCATAAAAAGGCCAAATGAACCGTCAATAATTCCAAATTTAGCACGGTACTTCTATTTGGTCTAATCTGCCTGTGTAAAAAATTAAGGCAGGAGAAGGCACTGTACGTATGTCGTTTCGCACACGAAGGTGGCACGTTCCCTCTCGGAACCACGAGCCTTCTTGAGGGAAGCTCCCGTTTACAAGAAGCTTACACCAAAGCTTGTCCCAATTCGGCCAAAAAAATTACCGCAGCATGTTGGTGCCATGTCATGACACCATGCCAAGTTTCATGATTTTCAGGCGTGTTTTCAAATTACAGGAATTAAAAAAACCAAGTTTCTCAATCTTTCTGGCCTAGCCACGACGCCCAGATGTTTGAATTTCACTCCCATCTCTTACATGGGACCTAGAAATTCACCCAAGGACACACATGTGATTTTTCAAACAACTTTGGTGCATTGGAGCATGTGCTTGTAGTTCAAATTTGAATTATGCACATTAAATGCGCAGAAACTCAATTAATGCATAAAAATGCCAAACGAACCTGGAATAATTCCAAATTTAAACACGACACTCATGTACTAGTTGCATGTTGACTGTATGTAAATGTTCTAGCAATTCAAACACCATCCTTTCCCTCCGTAACACCATTTTGTCTTTCAAAATATAATGAAAAAATCAGGTATACCACAAACAGTTTACTTGAAAGAATCGTGTGGGATGCGATATAAAGTATCTTGGTGCACCATCTTGTCTGGCTTACGCAAAAAGCTTCGTCGTCTACAGTCCACCGCCCCCGCTTGAACCACACTTGCACGCTAGTTTCTCGCGGCATGATACGTCTCCAACGTATCTATAATTTTTGATTGTTCCATGCTATTGTATTATCAACTTTGGATGTTTATGGGCTTTATTATACACTTTTATATCATTTTTGGGACTAGCCTATTAACCCAGAGCCCAGTGCCAGTTTTTGTTTTTTGTCTATTTTAGGGTTTTGAAGAAAAGGAAAATCAAACGGAGTCCAAATGACCTGAAACTTCACGGAACTTATTTTTGGATCAAAAGAAGCCCAGAAGACTTGGAATCTATGTAAGGGAAGCTTCGAGGAGGCCACGAAGTAGGGGGCGCGCCCACCCCCCCTGGGCGCGCCCTCCACCCTCGTGGGACCCTCGTGGCTCCCCTGACATATCTCTTTCACCCATATATACCCACGTACCCTAAAAGTATCGAGGAGCACAATAGATCGAGAGTTCCGCCGCCAGAAGCCTCCGTAGCCACCGAAAGCCAATTTAGACCCGTTCCGGCACCCTGCCGGAGGGGCAACCCCTCTCCGGTGGCCATCTTCATCATCCCGGTGCTCTCCATGACGAGGAGGGAGTAGTTCTCCCTCGGGGCTGAGGGTATGTACCAGTAGCTATGTGTTTGATCTCTCTCTCTCTCTCGTGTTCTTGAGGTGATACGATCTTGATGTATCGCGAGCTTTGCTATTATAGTTGGATCCTATGATGTTTCTCCCCCTCTACTCTCTTGTAATGAATTGAGTTTCCCCTTTGAAGTTATCTTATCGGATTGAGTCTTTAAAGATTTGAGAACACTTGACGTATGTCTTGCCGTGCGTATCTGTGGTGACAATGGGATACCACGCGATTCACTTGATGTATGTTTTGGTGATCAACTTGCGGGTTCCGCCCATGAACCTATGCATAGGGGTTGGCACACGTTTTCGTCGTGATTCTCCAGTATAACTTTGGGGCACTCTTTGAGGTTCTATGTGTTGTTGAATAGATGAATCTGAGATTGTGTGATGCATATCGTATAATCATACCCACGGATACTTGAGGTGACATTGGAGTATCTAGGTGACATTAGGGTTTTGATTGATTTGTGTCTTAAGGTGTTATTCTAGTACGAACTCTAGGGCTGTTTGTGACACCTATAGGAATAGCCCAACGGATTGATTGGAAAGAATAACTTTGAGGTGGTTTCGTACCCTACCATAATCTCTTCGTTCGTACTCCACTATTAGTGACTTTGGAGTGACTCTTTGTTGCATGTTGAGCGATAGTTATGTGATCCAATTATGTTAGTATTGTTGAGGGAACTTGCACTAGTGAAAGTATGAACCCTAGGCCTTGTTTCAACGAATTGCAATACCGTTTACGCTCACTTTTATCATTAGTTACCTTGCTGTTTTTATAATTTCAGATTACAAATACCTTTATCTACTATCCATATACCACTTGTATCACCATCTCTTCGCCGAACTAGTGCACCTATACAATTTACCATTGTATTGGGTGTGTTGGGGACACAAGAGATTCTTTGTTATTTGGTTGCAGGGTTACTTGAGAGAGACCATCTTCATCCTACGCCTCCTACGGATTGATAAACATTGGTCATCCACTTGAGGGAAATTTGCTACTGTCCTACAAACCTCTGCACTTGGAGGCCCAACAACGTCTACAAGAAGAAGGTTGTGTAGTAGACATCAAGCTCTTTTCTGGCACCGTTGCTGGGGAGGTCAGCGCTTGAAGGTATATCTTTAGATCTTTCAATCGAGTCTTTTAGTTTCTTGTTTTATCACTAGTTTAGTTTATAAAAGAAAATTATAAAAAAATGGAATTGAGTTCGTCTCATATGCTTCACCTTTTAATATCTTTCATGAGTATGATGGAAAGGATAATTGTGCTCAAGTGCTAGAAGAAGAAATCTATAAAATGTTTGGCACTAAATATTTGAATGATGAGCATGATTGCAATGTTTTTAGTATGAATTCCTTGAATATCCATGATGCTAATGATATGCAAAGCCACAAGCTTGGGGAAGCTATGTTTGATGAAGATGATATTTTTTGTCCCCCAAGTTTTGATGAGCACATTCATTATGATGATAGCATGCCTCCCACTTATGATGATTATTGTGATGATACTTATGCTATAAAAAGTAGTGATTATATTGATAAAACTTGTCATGATTATGATTACCCCTTCTCTAAACATTACTCTTTTAATGTGGAAACAATTTATAGTATTCGAGTCTCTTATGATACTCCCACTATTCCGATTGAGAAGAATTTTGCTTGTGTGGAGAATAATAAAATTTCTATGCTTATGCATCATGAAAATAATGCTTTAGGTGCTGGTTATATTTTTGAATTCATTCATGATGCTACTAAAAATTATTATGAGGGAGGAACATATGTTTGTAGGAATTGCAATAATATCAAGTTTCCTCTCTATGTGCTTAAAGTTTTGAAGTTATGCTTGTTTTGCCCTCCTATGCTAGTTGATTATTGTTCCCACAAGTTGTTTGCTCACAAAATCCCTATGCATAGGAAGTGCGTTAGACTTAAATGTGCTAGTCATATTCCTCATGATGCTCTCTTTATGTTTCAATTCTTATCCTTGATGTGAGCATCATTGAAATCATCATGCCTAGCTAGGGGCGTTACACGATAGCGCTTGTTGGGAGGCAGCCCAATTTTATTTTAGTTCCTTGCTTTTTGTTCCTGTTTAGTAATAAATAAATCATCTAGCCTCTGTTTAGATGTGGTTTTATGCTTTTAATTAGTGTTTGTGCCAAGTAGAACCTTTGGGAAGACTTGGGGAAAGTCTTGTTGATCATGCTGTAAAAAACAGAAACTTTAGCGCTCACAAGAATTGCTTCCATATTTATTTTGAAAGTGCTATTTAGTTAATTGTTTTTGAATATGATTAATAGATAAATTCCTCAGGTCCAGAAATTTATTTTATAATTTTATGAGTTCCAGAAGTATACGTTTGATCCAGATTACTACAGACTGTTCTGTTTTTAACAGATTCTGTTTTCTATGTGTTGTTTGCTTATTTTGATGAATCTATGAGTAGTATCGGAGGGTATGAACCATAGATAAGTTGGAATACAGTAGGTTTAACACCAATATAAATAAATAATGAGTTTATTACAGTACCTTATGGTGGTGTTTTGCTTTCTTTCGTTAACGGAGCTTACGAGTTTTCTGTTAAGTTTTGTGTTGTGAAGTTTTCAAGTTTTAGGTAAGGATTCGATGGACTATGGAATAAGGAGTGGCAAGAGCCTAAGCTTGGGGATTCCCAAGGCACCCCAAGTTAATATTCAAGGACAACCAAGAGCCTAAGCTTGGGGATGCCCCGGATGGCATCCCCACTTTCGTCCTCGTTCATCGGTAACTTTACTTGGAGCTATATTTTTATTCGCCACATGATATGTGTTTTTCTTGGAACGTCAATTTATTTTGTTAGGATTTGCTTTCTTTTATTTAGAACAATGTTTTGCATCTTTTATTTCAATAAAAGTGGCATTGATAGTCTTTACTATGCCTATGTTACAAGTCTTCATGTTGCTGTTTGAAAACAGAAAGTTTACCGCTGTTGCAATAATTCCCTAGAAAAGTCAGAATGTGATAAAATGTTGAAACCTTTTGCATGTTAAGATATTATAAATTTACTACAGTGGGAATTTTCTTTCATAATTTTTGGAGTTAGGGAAGTATGGATCTTGCTGCACTCTTTACAAACTATCCTGTTTAGGCAGATTGCTGTTATGTTTGCATTGTTTGCATACGTTTGCTTCTTTAATGATTCTATTTGCAGATAGGACTATTAAATATGCAGAGGCATTTAGTATGCAATTTTGAATAATAATTTTAGTGATTTGCTACAGTAGAGTATGATAAGGTTTTGGCAATGGTTTATACTAACTTATCTCATGAGTCCTTATTGAGTTTTGTGTGGATGACGCTTTTGAGATTTAGGGAGACCGTGATATGAGAGGAATTAAGGAGACACAAAAGCTCAAGCTTGGGGATGCCCAAGGCATCCCAAGATAATATTTCAAGAAGTCTCAATCTTATAAGCTTGGGGATGCCCCGGTTGGCATCCCACCTTTCTTCTTCAACAACTATCGGTTAGTTTCGGTTGATCCTAAGTTTTTGCTTCTTCACTTGATGTTTGCCATTCTTAGAATGTCATTTTATTTTGCTTTTCTTGCTGTTTGAATAAAATACCAAGATCTGAAATTCTTTAATGTTAGAGAGTCTTCATATAGTTGCATGATTATTCGACTACTCATTGATCTTCACTTATATCTTTCGGAGTAGTTTGTTGTTGCTCTAGTGCTTCACTTATATCTTTTTAGAGCACGGTGGTGGTTTTATTTTATAGAAATAGATGAACTCTCATGCTTTACTTATATTATTTTGAGAGTCCTAAACAGCATGGTAATTTGCTTTGGTTATGAATTTAGTCCTAATATGATGGGCATCCAAGAGGGATATAATAAAAACTTTCATATGAAGTGCATTGAATACTAAGAAAAGTTTGATACTTGATAATTGTTTTGAGATATGGAGATGGTGATATTAGAGTCATGCTAGTTGAGTAGTTGTGAATTTGAGAAATACTTGTCTTGAAGTTTGCGATTCCCGTAGCATGCACGTATGGTGAACTGTTATGTGACGAAGTCGGAGCATGATGTATTTATTGACTGTCTTCCTTATGAGTGGCGGTTGGGGACGAGCGATGGTCTTTTCCTACCAATCTATCCCCCTAGGAGCATGCGCGTAGTACTTTGTTTCAATAACTAACAAATTTTTGCAATAAGTATGTGAGTTCTTTATGACTAATGTTGAGTCCATGGATTATACGCACTCTCACCCTTCCACCATTGCTAGCCTCTCTAGTACCGCGCAACTTTCGCCGGTACCATAAACCCACCATATACCTTCCCCAAAACAGCCACCATACCTACCTATTATGGCATTTCCATAGCCATTCTGAGATATATTGCCATGCAACTTTCTACCGTTCCATTTATTATGACATGCTTCGTCATTGTCATATTGCTATGCATGATCATGTAGTTGACATTGTATTTGTGGCAAAGCCACCGTTCATAATTCTTTCATACATGTCACTCATGCATCATTGCACATCCCGGTACACCACCGGAGGCATTCATATAGAGTCATATCTTGTTCTAAGTATCGAGTTGTAATTCTTGAGTTGTAAGTAAATAAAAGTGTGATGATCATCATTATTAAAGCATTGTCCCAGTGAGGAAAGGATGATGGAGACTATGATTCCCCCATAAGTCGGGATGAGACTCCGGACGAAAATAAATAAATAAAAGAGGCCAAAGAATCCCGAATAAAAAAAGAAAAAGAAGAGGCCATAAAAAAGAGAAGGCCCAAATAAAAAAATAAAAAAATGAGAGAAAAAGAAAGAAGGGGGAATGCTACTATCCTTTTACCACACTTGTGCTTCAAAGTAGCACCATGATCTTCATCATAGAGAGTCTCCTATGTTGTCACTTTCATATACTAGTGGAAATCTTTCATTATAGAACTTGGCTTGTATATTCCAATGATAGGCTTCCTCAAAATGCCCTAGGTCTTTGTGAGCAAGCGAGTTGGATGCACACCCACTAGTTTCTTTTGTTGAGCTTTCATACATTTATAGCTCTAGTGCATCTGTTGCATGGCAATCCCTACTCATTCACATTGATATCTATTGATGGGCATCCCCATAGCCCGTTGATACGCCTAGTTGATGTGAGACTATCTTCTCCCTTTTTGCCTTCTCCACAACCACCCTTCTATTCCACCTATAGTGATATATCCGTGGCTCACGCTCATATATTATGTGAAGATTGAAAAAGTTTGAGAACATCAAAAGTATGAAACAATTGCTTGGCTTGTCATCGGGGTTGTGCATGATTTAAATATTTTGTGTGGTGAAGATGGAGCATAGCCAGACTATATGATTTTGTAGGGATAGATTTCTTTGGGCATGTTATTTTGAGAAGACATAATTGCTTAGTTAGTATGCTTGAAGTATTATTGTTTTCATGTCAATATTAAACTTTTGTCTTGAATCTTATGGATCTGAATATTCTAGCCACAATAAAGAGAACTACATGGATAAATATGTTAGGTAGCATTCCACATCAAAAATTCTGTTTTTATCATTTACTTACTCGAGGACGAGCAGGAATTAAGCTTGGGGATGCTGATACGTCTCCAACGTATCTATAATTTTTGATTGTTCCATGCTATTATATTATCAACTTTGGATGTTTATGGGCTTTATTATACACTTTTATATCATTTTTGGGACTAACCTATTAACCCAGAGCCCAGTGCCAGTTTCTGTTTTTTGGCCTATTTTAGGGTTTCGAAGAAAAGGAAAATCAAACGGAGTCCAAATGACCTGAAACTTCACGGAACTTATTTTTGGATCAGAAGAAGCCCAGAAGACTTGGAGTCTACATAAGGGAAGCTTCAAGGAGGCCACGAGGTAGGGGGCGCGCCCACCCCCCTGGGCGCGCCCTCCACCCTCGTGGGCCCCTCGTGGCTCCCCTGACGTATCTCTTTCACCCATATATACCCACGTACCCTAAAACTATCGAGGAGCATAATAGATCGGGAGTTCCGCCGCTAGAAGCCTCCGTAGCCACCGAAAGCCAATCTAGACCCGTTTCGGCACCCTGCCGGAGGGGGCAACCCCTCTCCGGTGGCCATCTTCATCATCCCGGTGCTCTCCATGACGAGGAGGGAGTAGTTCTCCCTCGGGGTTGAGGGTATGTACCAGTAGCTATGTGTTTGATCTCTCTCTCTCTCTCTCGTGTTCTTGAGGTGATACGATCTTGATGTATCGCGAGCTTTGCTATTATAGTTGGATCCTATGATGTTTCTCCCCCTCTACTCTCTTGTAATGAATTGAGTTTCCCCTTTGAAGTTATCTTATCGGATTGAGTCTTTAAAGATTTGAGAACACTTGATGTATGTCTTGCTGTGTGTATCTGTGGTGACAATGATACCACGTGATTCACTTGATGTATGTTTTGGTGATCAACTTGCGGGTTCCGCCCATGAACCTATGCATAGGGGTTGGCACACGTTTTCGTCGTGATTCTCCGGTAGAACTTTGGGGCACTCTTTGAGGTTCTATGTGTTGGTTGAATACATGAATCTGAGATTGTGTGATGCATATCGTATAATCATACCCACGGATACTTGAGGTGACATTGGAGTATCTAGGTGACATTAGGGTTTTGATTGATTTGTGTCTTAAGGTGTTATTCTAGTACGAACTCTAGGGTTGTTTGCGACACCTATAGGAATAGCCCAACGGATTGATTGGAAAGAATAGCTTTGAGGTGGTTTCGTACCCTACCATAATCTCTTCGTTCGTTCTCTGCTATTAGTGACTTTGGAGTGACTCTTTGTTGCATGTTGAGGGATAGTTATGTGATCCAATTATGTTAGTATTGTTGAGGGAACTTGCACTAGTGAAAGTATGAACCCTAGGCCTTGTTTCAACGCATTGCAATACCGTTTACGCTCACTTTTATCATTAGTTACCTTGCTGTTTTCATAATTTCAGATTACAAATACCTTTATCTACTATCCATATACCACTTGTATCACCATCTCTTCGCTGAACTAGTGCACCTATACAATTTACCATTGTATTGGGTGTGTTGGGGACACAAGAAACTCTTTGTTATTTGGTTGCAGGGTTGCTTGAGACAGACCATCTTCATCCTACGCCTCCTACGGATTGATAAACCTTAGGTCATCCACTTGAGGGAAATTTGCTACTGTCTTACAAACCTCTGCACTTGGAGGCCCAACAACGTCTACAAGAAGAAGGTTGTGTAGTAGACATCATGGCACTGAGCGAAAAAAATTTGCCACCGCGGAAATATCTATCTCCCCGCCCCCTCCCTCCTACCCAAAGCCACATTTCCACTGTTCCTCCTCGCTTTCCAAGTTCAAACCTTCATTGCTGCTTACTGGCAGCTTAGCCTCCTCGCTGCGACCCTTCGTTTTGCAGCGCCGCCTCCTCGCCGGCTATCCTTCTTCTTGCAGCGCCACCTCCTCGCCGGCGACCCTTCTTCCTGCAGCGCCGCCTCCTCGCCGGCGACCCTTCTTCTTGCTGCGCGGCCTCCTCGCCACCAACCCTTCTTCTTGCTACGCGGCCTCGTCGATATGGTCAGGTAATCCACACCCAACCCACACCATCCTCCTCCTTTCCCGTCCCACATGCCTCGACCGATGGAGCGACACCTTCCACCGAAATCACTGCCCCCTCCTCCAATTAAGCGCCGCCCACAGCCATTTTACACGTAGTATAACATGGAGCTGAGTAGCATGCAGCCGCATGCGCGAACGAGGTCGCTATGGCTGCCATGCGTGTCGACCGCCAGATCTTGGAGGAGCACCTCGTCTTTGAGGCCACCGTCGACACCGCCACACGGTTGTCTACTTTAAAATACAGTTCGTGATGTTTTCTCGAGGCCGCTGCCAGTGCCTTCTAGTGATTTGTCCTCTGTAATGTTAATATGCAATATGATGTTCAGTTAACAGTTTGGTCCTCTGAAATGTAATGTTCAGTTAACACTTTGGTCCAACAATTGCTACATTCCGTAGTACTGTTCTCAAGCATTCTTTATTTTGTTAACTGTCTTATCTTCTAGTACATGTTTCTATTCTACAATGCCGTGCTCAGTTAACTATTTTGGTTCATTTGGTCTGCCGTCCATTTAACTGTTTGGTTCAGTTCTACAATTTGATTTTCATTTGTTGTGGGTACAATTTTTTATTGTTATGCATGTGACACCAATCGAATTTGGCTGTACTCAATACATATTCTACTGATAGTATGGCAACTCTCAGTTAACTTGATCAAGATCTTCCTTATGTGTGTTGCAGGGAAACAATGGGAGACACTGCGGTTTACCATCGAGGTTTGTTCAAGCAGGGTCCTTTGGCTAATAGCACATTATTGTGCAGTTGCAGGAATCATTCTAATATTTAGGTTTCTTACAATTTGGTCTTGCAAATGTAGGTCCTGCTGTGAGAGGCTTAGACCCATTGTTCGACCCATTTTGCATATGGGGAAATGAGATGTCCATGAATATCAGGCAAGTCAAGAAACTCAGAAAGATTGTTAGGATGAAGAAACTTGCGACGAATAACAGCAAGATCTTTGTTTGCACAATGAAGAACACATGAGTCAACTATAGGATGGTACCAACTCTTTTACCTTATTTTTACCCGTTGCACCATTTCAAAATTTACAACAGCGATTTAAGCATAGCTTTGTTTTCAGTACTTTTCAAAGCAGTTCACCGATGATTACCTCTCAAACCACCTGCATGGTCAACAGGCGAGGAAGGTATTCATTCAACACCCACTGTACAATATTGAAGTCTTGCTGAAGAGGACGAAGGTTGGGCGGGCAATTATCCATCGCCACTGGCCTAAAGTTGCAAGGACATTCAACATCATTGAAGGCTCAATATTTGCCTTCCGCTTCTGCAATTTCCCAGATGAGATTCATCTGTCTATTTACCGTGTATGATGCTACTTTCCAAAGGTTTTTGATGCTGCATGTGAAGCTTGGTGCTATTGTGTAATGGCGTAACTGAGTGCCAAAGCTATCTGATGTAATTCGATTATGTAATCCTGGTCGCTTTTATACGGATATGAAATATCTGGCGTGTTTTATAAGAAATATTAGTTTGATTAGTACATGGATTATCAATAATAGGCTAATTACCCTGCTTATTGGGGTTTTCTATTTCAAACGGTTACTTGATACGTCTCCAACGTATCTATAATTTTTGATTGCTCCATGCTATATTATCTACTGTTTTGGACATTATTGGGCTTTATTATCCACTTTTATATTGTTTTTGGGACTAACTGTGAGAACCCGGAATTATCTTCCTGATCCTCCTCTGTTTAAATGTCAACCCGAGGATCATTGTTGACAACATAGTGAAATGGTATCATTGCAGAATACGTGAACGCATTATAAGTAGTATATTTGGCACAAGACATACCTAGTGAAAAGTCTCATGACATTTATTTCAATCAGAAAACAGCGGAAAGTACAAATGCGTAGAGACTCCATCTCAGCCACAGGCAGTCGATGTAGTCCACGTGACCTCACTCCTACGGATCGCCATAGTAGTCGTAGTCATCACCTTCATCTCCATGCAACTCTGTTGTCAACAAAATTATTGCCATGAGTACATTATGTACTCAACATGCCTCCCTCGGGGAAGGACCTAATAGCTACATGTGGCTTCAAAGGAAGGTTTTATGGCTCATTTGCATAAAGCTAATTTTGTTTGTCAAATAAAGTAGTTGGATAAAAACAGTTTTAGATGAAAACATGTTTTATCTCTAGAACAACTTTCATCAAGTGAGGATCCTCGATCAACTCACGTCCTTCATAGGTTTAAAGAATAGGAGCAAAGAGAGAATAAGCAAGACATGTCCTGTATGTCAAGAAAGATTCATGTGCTGTCCTTGACCGTGGACACGGCTATTCGAATAGTTTTACACTCTGTAGAGGTTGTACACTTTACCCACACGACACAATCCCGACTTGTTGCCACTAGCCGTCGCTAGCGTAGTACACCATTTGGTATACCGGCAGGGAGATTGTGACGAGGTCTTTCATTAGACCAAACTTATTGTGCCAAGCCCACTAGGTTTCAACACGGAAGTAACCGCAGTTCATAGTCCAGGGCCCCCTTTTGTGCCGAGGATACTCCTCGCAAGGCAGCTATCCCATCTGCGGTACGGCGATGACGACAATAAGAGTGAACTAACTAATTAACCAAGCCAGTGCACATATAGCATGTGGCTGTACTGTTATCACAATATTCAAATCCAAGACTTATTAGGCCTCATGCGGCACGGACGACTGATTGCCCCCTTCAACTCGCGAAGGGCGGCCAATCGCTCCTTCAATCCTTGATTCAGCTGTCGCCCACGCCAGTATTCAGATGGTAAGTTTCACCCAGAGTAGAAGAAGATAGAGAAGGTCAACAAGGGCCAACTGGCCTAGCTCAGTGATAAGTTTCAACTGTCAATGACTCAGAGGTCATTCAACAAAGCACCTATAGGGTGATAAGCATGGCTAAGCGTTTCTACTCTACCATAATACTATAATTCTACTCAAGTGTCAAGTGAATGGGCGACAAGCAGATCAAGGTAATGTGTCAATCGACACGCTATCTACAAGAATGAAAATAGCATGCATATAGTAACCATAAAACACAATGCAATTTTGTAAAGCATAGGATAAGTATGATCAAAGAAGGAGGCATGCCTTCATTGTTGAGTCCTTCTTCGGTAACCTGATTATGTCCATGTCCAACACCGTTGTCACTCCCTACTCGCCGTAACGATAGCAAAAGACAAACCATAATTACCAAAGCAAAAGTAAATCCAAATAACATCCAAAACAATTAAGAGTGGATGGATAGCAAGATATATATTGATCAGATGGAAATTCCAAAAGGAGATAGCATGATTGGAAGGTAAGTAGAGTACTCAATGAATTGACAGGGTTTAGGTTGACATGGCTAAGGAAGGCTTGGAGATCAAGGCTAACGTCCCGATACGAAATATGCTACTAAACATTAGTAGTGCCCACTACACATCGGTTAACTATATATGAAACTACTATATAGCAAACACAATGACATCAACACATATGGAAATGGAACCATCTTATGCATTTAACTACACAATCACAACATGACATGATGAAGATAAAAGTTAACCACAAATAAATATTTATATAGAATCTAAATATTTATAATGGTCAATAGCAGTCAAACATTTACATCAGCTATATGCTAGATCAAAAGAAGCATTCCCTAAGATAACCAAGCCAACATTATAAACCATAGTAGTCAAGCAATCAAACATAATTCAATAAAATGAATTGAATCGATCTAGGTCTAGAACTAAATCATTATTAAAGAAAATAGGATCAAGTACATTATATCAAACCAAATCATTCGCCAAACAATTAACAAGAAACTATACAACACATGGAACAAATGGATGAACAACTATCCTAGACATGATATGATTAAGATTAATAATCAACCACAAGTAAATATTTGGATGAATCCAAATATTTATAATGGTTAACAACAAGCAAAGACTAAACCCCAATCATAACAAGTATTAGTAAGTATCTCTATAACAAGAGTTAAACCATTATTACGGTGAAAGCTAATAAACAACTGAATAATAAGACACATTTGATACAAGGTATGTGAGGAAATAATTATAAATATGTCTTATATAAGAATGCACGGATCATGGCAAGGTACCCAACCAGGACGTTCTTTTAATAATAAAGAAACAACCAATACCCAGTAACAACTAAACTACATGCTTAAAAAAACAATCTATGCACACTAAGCATACAATCAAAGCACAATACTACTATCAAGAAAGACGAATTGACAATAGCATGTGATAAACTATTGCAACGCATATAAAACACTCGCAACACTAACATGAGACAAGTCAAGTATATAT
Source organism: Triticum urartu (assembly GCF_003073215.2). Taxonomy (NCBI): domain Eukaryota; kingdom Viridiplantae; phylum Streptophyta; class Magnoliopsida; order Poales; family Poaceae; genus Triticum; species Triticum urartu. The sequence continues at coordinate 419,737,472 of NC_053025.1, read as the reverse complement.
GAGCAACACAAGTACAACTATAACACATGGAATATAATAACCCATAAAAGATCACGAGCATGACTTGATGTCTAGACTTAGGCATAGCACAAATGCAACAGTAAGATAAACCAGATATGATGCCAAGCATGTATGATCATCACACGAGCTGCCAAAATATGCTACTAATACAATACAACTTGTAACCATGAGATAACCTAGTTGATAACAATTAACATGGAGATCAAGCACAACGTTAGCATACAACGCTACCATGCTAGTTATGATAACTAGCACATGAAAGCATACTAAGCATGTAGGAAGGTAAGCAACTAGATCATCTGATGGGCCAAATCAACATGCGTTATAGAAGCATGAATAACAAGATGACATGCATTTCTATTTAGTCATCCTATACTTGCAAATATATAAAAGGTACACAAGTAAGCATCAGAAAACACACGGATTGGTACACACATGTTATGTAATCGAGTTATACAATCACATCATTATGTCATGGTATTGATCGAGCAAAAAGGAATCCTACTTAATTAAACTATATAAGACCATAAACTACTAACATGTATCTCTACCAAGCAAAGGCTAACCATATGTGCAATCATACGGTAGTGCGTACTATCAATTCTATAACACATGGTAGGACACAATCAAAACTAGCATTCTACTTGAAGAGATTGTTAACATGGTATGGTATTAAACCAAGATAAATAAACACACACCAAACAATTACCAAAAGTAATAAACAAGGGTATATGCCACAAGAATAAATCCTATATAGCAATACAACATGACATAGGGCAACCAAATCATGTAACCTAGAATGGTGACATGTAAGAAACCATAGGAACAACTACACAAAATGTGTTATGCCACAGGGAACTATAATAGAACTGTTCTAAAGTAACATAGCACTTCATTTAACATCTAGAGCCTAGCATAAAGAAAATTGTGCAAAAACACACATGACAAATACCTAAACAACTATCATAGGCATGGCATGATTTCAAACCAATAAATAAACATGCAACATGGATGAACATGATTATGTAAACTATATCTAAGATATATCCATGCTAAACAAAACTCAAGATATGATGTAATTCATGATGTGACAAACAAAGGGAAGCCTGGAACAATTCTATGGAATTATATGCATGGTGAACATTCATAAAAAAATTGTACGCATGCACAAGAGAGGACTACATGGTACGCAAAAATAGGTAAATAAAACAAATCCTTACAATAAATCTAGTCAGTCACATTTAAACTTCTAAAATTATGAAATAATTATGAGCGACTCCTAGGCATATCACAAGCATAAATATTTACACAAAATTTAACCGATGAACAAACTCACTTCAATCTTGGCAGAAAATGACTATTACAAAATGTATACTAAAACCTTATTGATAAAACTAGCGATCTAACTCCACACGGGATTACCATGGGTATGAGAAACAAATCATATGCTGAACACAACATCATCCGAGGAACTAAAAAGTACGCGGACATGTCGATGGGATCCGTTCATGCATCGGCACGAGCTACGTCAGAGATATATTGAATAAGAATGTCTTCGAGATACTACAAGTGGTGTTCGGAAGGTGTGCAAGAGGAATTGGATAGAGGCTCACCGAGTTTGACGCAACGGTGTGATGAACTCGACGAACAGTGTACACGGACATGCGGAATTCTTCGTGTGTGGTCGACGGATCGCGGTCTTTCTTCTCTGAATGGATCCATGGTGAGGAGAGGAAGTTCCTGGTGCAAGGGAATGGATGGAGGTGCTCTGAGTTGCCGGGAACGAGCACTCGCGTCCATGGAGCAGCAGCACTTCGTGGATGAATTTGGGAAGAACAAAGAAGGGAGATGGCAGGAGGTGGTAGGGAATTGTAAGAGGAGGTGGAGGCGCACATGAAGTATGTCCTCAGTTTGTGGAAACAACCAAGGGAGAGGGGAGTTAAAAGGAGGAGGCAGGAGATGAATCACTCAAGATGTTGTCGTTTGGTCTCTGTGAGCGTACAGAGGAGAGGAGGAGAAGAGGCGTTGGCTCGTGAGAGAGATGGACCAATTTATTTATCTACAGATTTGGAAATGGTAGCAATTAAAGGAGTTGAAGGAGGGGTTTCCATCATGGCTGAACGTTTCCTATGGTGGTTGTTCCCCTTCTGTAGATTGGGAACGTACAAAAGGAGAGGAGGCTCTTGCTCGGGTGAGTGAGATGGCCCAGATCGGCAAGGCCCATGAGGAAGGAGGGGAGGAGAAAAATAAGAGCGGGAAAAATAGATGGGCTAGGCCCATGTGACCTGAGAAAGCAAACAAAAAAAGAAAAAACAATGGGATGAATCCAGGAAAAAGAAGAGAGATGCACAAATGCATGTATTGGTGGATTTTTCTTAGAAACAATGTACGTGTGGATGAAAGTATGAGTAAGATAGGTGAACAATTCAAATGGTAGAACGTATCTAATGGTCCGATGAAATTTGGCCGAGATTTAGAAAAGGAAAAAGAAATTGATTTCCATTTTAGGAAATCTAGAGAAGGAAAACAAGCTCGAGCAATCAAACGAATTTCAGAAACCCAAAGAAAATTCAAGGCGCATATTTCAATATGCCAAAGAAGAGAAAATAAAGCCCGACTAAAAGAAAAGAAGTAAACTCAAATTTTAATTTCGGTTCACATTAGTTCAAATTAAATCCATTAAATTCTAAAATTCTAATTTAAGCTTGGTTAACAAATAAAACAAATGAAATTTTCTCGCCCTGATTTTTGGAAAACTTTTTCTTAAATATTCCGAGAATCGGGATGTTACACTAACCTATTAACCGGAGGCCCAGCCCAGAATTGTTGTTTTTTTTGCCTATTTTAGGGTTTCGAAGAAAAGGAATATCAAACGGAGTCCAAACGGAATGAAACCTTTGGGAACGTGATTTTCTCACCGAACAAGACCCAGGAGACTTGGACCCTACATCAAGCAACCAATAGGGAGGCCACGAGGTAGGGGGCACGCCTACCCCCCTCCCTTCTCCCCCCCAAGCGCGCCCTCCACCCTCATGGGCCCCCTGTTGCTCCACCGACGTACTTCTTCCTCCTATATATACCTACGTACCCCCAAACGATTAGATATGGAGCCAAAACCCTAATTCCACCGCCGTAACTTTCTGTATCCACGAGATCCCATCTTGGGGCCTATTCCGGAGCTCCGCCGGAGGGGGCATCCATCACGGAGGGCGTCTACATCAACACCATAGCCTCTCCGATGAAGTGTGAGTAGTTTACCTCAGACCTTCGGGTCCATAGTTATTATCTAGATGTCTTCTTCTCTCTTTTTGGATCTCAATACAATGTTCTCCCCCTCTCTTGTGGAGATATATTCGATGTAATCTTCTTTTTGCGGTGTGTTTGTTGAGACCGATGAATTGTGGGTTTATGATCAAGATTATCTATGAACAATATTTGAATCTTCTCTGAATTCTTTGATGTATGATTGGTTATCTTTGCAAGTCTCTTCGAATTATCAGTTTGGTTTGGCCTACTAGATTGATCTTTCTTGCAATGGGAGAAGTGCTTAGCTTTGGGTTCAATCTTGCGGTGTCCTTTCCCAGTGATAGTAGGGCAGCAAGGCACGTATTGTATTGTTGCCATCGAGGATAACAAGATGGGTTTTTTATCATATTGCATGAATTTATCCCTCTACATCATGTCATCTTGCTTAAGGCATTACTCTGTTTTCATGAACTTAATACTCTAGATGCATGCTGGATAGCGGTCGATGAGTGGAGTAATAGTAGTAGATGCAGGCAGGAGTCGGTCTACTAGTCTCGGACGTGATGCCTATATACATGATCATACCTAGATATTCTCATAACTATGCTCAATTCTGTCAATTGCTCAACAGTAATTCGTTCACCCACCGTAAAAATACTTATGCTCTTGAGAGAAGCCACTAGTGAAACCTATGGCCCCCGGGTCTATCTTCATCATATTAATCTTCCAATACTTAGTTATTTCATTTGTTTTTTACTTTGCTTTTATTTTACTTTGCATCTTTATCACAAAAATACCAAAAATATTATCCTATCATATCTATTAGATCTCACTCTCGTAAGGGACCGTGAAGGGATTGACAACCCCTTATCGCGTTGGTTGCGAGGAGTTATTTGTTTTGTGCAGGTAGAGAGACTCGCGCACAGCCTCCTACTGGATTGATACCTTGGTTCTCAAAAACTGAGGGAAATACTTACGCTACTTTGCTACATCATCCTTTCCTCTTCAAGGAAATCCAACGCAGTGCTCAAGAGGTAGCATTACTCAGACAGCACAGTGGGCGATGAACCCAAACAACCCGCATGGTTTCTAGAAAGTAGGTGTGTTCGATCAACTAACAATCACACACGGCTTCCGGCAGCGAAGTGTTAGCGTTAGGCCACCTTGCACAAACGTTTCCACACAAAGAACTGTGTGTGATATACATACCTACGGAAATGTTTTTCTAGGATTCACCGTGTGGGATGTACATACCTACGGAAATGATTTTCTGGGATTCACCGTGTGGGATGTACATACCTACGGAAATGATTTTCTCGGATTCACCATGTGGGATATACATACCTACGGAAATGATTTTCTCGGATTACCGTGTGGGATGTACATACCTATGAAAATGATTGGGTTTCGATGCCTCGCCCGACCGCACAGGGCCCCAGCCTGGGTCCCAGGAGGGCCTATCCCCGACGATTTCTGGGTCGTGTGGGAAGGACACCCTATCGCACACACTCACTTGGCAACGGTTCCAAATGTCGTCGTGGAAAGGGGTTAAAAACCGTTTGTTTAGCACATCCCTGTACCAGTGTCTCTTCGAACTATCGATTTGGTTTGGCCAACTAGATTGGTTTTTCTTGCAATGGGAGAAGTTCTTAGCTTTGGGTTCAATCTTGTGGTGCTCAATCCTAGTGACAGAAGGGGAACCAAAACGTATTGTATTGTTGCCATCGAGGATAACAAGATGGGGTTTTCATCATATTGCTTGAGTTAATTCCGCTACATCATGCCATCTTACTTAATGCGTTACTCTCTTCTTATGAACTTAATACTCTAGATGCAGGCAGGAGTCAGTTGATGTGTGGAGTAATAGTAGTAGATGCAGAATCATTTCGGTCTACTTGACACGGATGTGATGCCTATATTCATGATCATTGCCTTAGATATCGCCATAACTTTGCGCTTTTCTATCAATTGCTCGACAGTAATTTGTTCACCCACCATAATATTTTCTATCTTGAGAGAAGCCTCTAGCGAAACCTATGGCCCCGGGGTCTATTTTCCATCATATAATCTTCTGTTTTCCATCATATAAGTTTCCGATCTACAATTTTAGTTTCCTATTTACTTTCCTTGCAATCTTTTACTTTCCAAACTATAAACCAAAAATATTACTTTACTGTTTATCCATCTATATCAGATCTCACTTTGCAAATAACCGTGAAGGATTGAAAACCCCTTTGTCGCGTTGGCTGCAAGTTGGTGTTTGTTTGTGCAGGTATTCGGTGGCTTGTTGCGTTGTCTCCTACTGGATTGATACCTTGGCTCTCAAAACTGAGGGAAATACTTACTCTATTTTGCCGCATCACCCTTTCCTCTTCAAGGGAAAAACCAACGCAACCTCAAGAGGTAGCAGCTGCCACGGGAGGGTGGGACAAAAGATGTCATGCAAGGTCTTTTCCATAAGCATGTATGACTATTTACGGAATACATGCCTACATTATATTTATGAACTGGAGCTAGTTTTGTATCGCCCTAGGTTATGACTGTTATATGATGAATATCATCCAACGAAATCACCGATCCAGTGCCTACGAGCTTTTCACATATTGTTCTTACTAAGTTACTACTATTGCTACTGCTGTTACAACTGCTTCAAAATTATCACTAATGTTGTTATCATTACCATTACTGTTACTATCACTGCTATCACTATCAAACTATCATACTACTGTGCTATTGATCACTTTGTTGCAGATATTAAACCTCCAGGTGTGGTTGAATTGACAACTCAACTGCTAATACTTACAAATATTCTTTGGCTCCCCTTGTGTTGAATCAATAAATTTCGATTGAATACTCTACCCTTGAAAAATTGTTGCGATCCCCTATACTTGTGGGCTATCAAGACCTATCGTAAACTCTCATCTCTTGTATTTAATTTATTACCATTTGCCTCTCATTTTCCTCTCCCCCACTTCTAAAACGTGTTCAGAAAAATACAAAATATTTGCCTTTTATTTGCCTTCTTTCCGTTTGCCTTTTTCGTTTGCTTCTTGTTTGCTTGTGTGCTAGATTGCTTGCTTTGTCATGATGTCTCAAGAAAACACTAAGTTGTGTGATTTTTCCAACACTAATAATAATTATTTTATTAGTACTCCGATTGCTCCCGCCACTAGTGCGGAATCTTATAAAATTAATGTCGCGTTGTTGAATCTTGTTACGAAAGAACAAATTTCTGGTAGTCCTATTAAAGAGGCTGCATCTCATCTTAATAATTTTGTTGCATTATGCGATATGGAAAAGGAAAAGATGTGAATAATGATATTGTCAAATTGAAGCTATTTCCGTTCTCACAATGAGATCGTGCTAAAACTTGGTTCTCATCCTTGCCTAAAAATAGTATCGATTCATGGAATAATTGTAAGATGCTTTTATTTCCAAGTATTTTCCTCCCGCTAGGGTCATTTCTCTTAGGAACGACATAATGAATTTTAGGCAACTTGATCATGAACATGTTGACAATCATGGGAGAGGATGAAGTTAATGATAAGAAATTCCCTACTCATGGTTTAAGTTTATGGATGATCATACAAAAAATTTATGCTGGTGAATTTTGCATCTAGAAATCTTTTAGATTCTGCTGCGGGTGGTACTTTTATGGAAATCACATTAGGAGAAGCTACTAAACTCCTAGATAATATTATGGCAAATTACTCTCAATGGCGTACCGAAAGATCTTCTACTAATAAAAAAGTGCATGCTATTGAAGAAATTAATACTTTAAGTGGAAAGATGGATGAACTCATGAAATTGATTGCTAGCAAGATTGCTCCTATTGATACCAATGATATGCCTTTCTCTACTTTGATGGATAATAATAATGGATCTACATATGTGAATTTTGTTTGTAGGAACAATTTTGGTAATAACGCTTATAGAGGCAATTTCAATCTGCCGTTTCCTAGTAATTCCTCTAATAATTATGGTAATTCCTACAACAATTCTTATGGAAATTATAATAAGATACCATCTGATCTTGAGAACAATATTAAATATTTTAGTAACTCCCAAAGATTTTCAATGCCATGATAGAAGAAAATTTGCTTAAGGTTGATGATGTGGCTAGAAACGTTGATAGAATTTCTCATGAGATTGATTTCCTAAAGATTAGATCTATGCCACTCAAGCTTGATATTAATGAGTCTCTGAAATCTATTCAAGTTTCTATTAATAAAAGTAGGGAGAGAACTGCTAGAATGCGAGCTAAGAGAGAATGGCTAGAAAAAGCATGTTCTTCTAGTTTTTGCGGTAATCATGATGAATATCTTAAACTGATTGGTGTGACTCCTGTTGAATCTTTGTTTGCTAATATAAAACTCGGTAAAGAAGGGACTGGAGAGGAGTCAACTTCAGCTAGAAGGTGTCCCAATAATTTGGAGGGTGATGATCTTAATGATTTTTTTTTGATAAAAGTGGGTTTGGTGAGGTCAAAACTTTAACTAGTGATGTGCCCACTCTTTTGGATTACAAGGAGTTTAATTATGATAATTGTTATTTGGTTGAGTGTATTTCCTTGTTGCAATCCATGCTTAAATTCACCTCATGCTTAGGATGAAAATAAGGCTTTGACTAAACATATCGTTGATGCTATGATGAAATCTTTTGAAGAAAAACTTGATTTGAAAGTTTCAATCCCTAGAAAGTTATATGATGAATGGGAACCTACTATTAAAATTAATATTAAAGATTATGAGTGCAATGCTTTATGTGATTTGGGTGCTAGCTTTTCCACTATTCCAAAATCTTTATGTGATGTGCTAGGCTTCCAGAAGCTTGATGATTGTTCTTTAAATTTGCACTTAGCGGATTCCACTATTAAGAAACCTATGGGAAGAATTGATGATGTTCTTATTATTGCAAATAGGAATTATGTGCCCGTAGATTTCATTGTGCTTGATATTGATTGCAATCCTACATGCCCCATAATCCTTGGTAAACCTTTCCTTAGAACGATTGGTGAAATTATTGATATGAAAGAAGGAAACGTTAGATTTCAATTTCCATTAAGGAAGGGCACGGAACACTTTGCAAGAAAGAAAATTAAGTTGCCATATGAATCTATTATGAGGGTCACATATGGATTGAATATCAAAGATGACAAAACCTAGATCTATGCAATATACCTAGCTATAGGGGCGTAAAACGATAGCGTTTGTTGGGAGGCAACACATTTTTTTGTTTTTCTAGATTTTTCTTCTATTTTTGAATAAATATACCATTATAATTCTATTATGATGGTGTTTTAATGTTTTAGTTAGTTTTTTTGCCAAGTAAATCCTTTAGGATGACTTGGAAGATTGTTGATCTGATTATGTGAAAAAACAAAAACTTTTGCGTCCAGTAGAAGAATTGTTAAAAATTGCTGGAGCATGATAAAATTCGGAATTTTTTACAGGATTGATATACAAATTGCCTATGTTTTTCCAATTTTAAGTTTTGGAGTTACAGAAGTTTGTCTAATGTTCAGATTACTTTATACTATTCTGTTTTTGACGGATTCGGTTTTCACTGTGTTGTTCGCTTGTTTTGATAAATCTATGGGTTGTATCGGGGGGTATGAGCCATGGTGAAGTTAGAATACAGTAGATATAATCCAAATATAAAATTGTGATGAGTTTACAACAGTACCTAAAGTGGTGATTTGCTTTATTATACTAATGGATCTCACGAGTTTTCTGTTGAGTTTTGTGTTGTGAAGTTTTCTAGTTTTGAGTGAAGTTTTGATGGGTTAAGGAATAAGGAGTGGTAAGAGCCTAAGCTTGGGGATGCCCATGGTACCCCAAGGTAATATACAAGGACAACCAAGCATCTTTGCTTGGGGATGCCCTGGATGACATCCCCTCTTTTCTCAACAATCCATCGGTAAATTACTTGAGGATGTATTTTTATTCACTACATGATATGTGTTTTCTTTGGAGCATCTTGTATTATATGAGTCTTTGCTTTATTTGCTTTTTAGTTTGACACAATCATCCTTGCTGGACACACCTTTTTGAGAGGACACACATTAATTGTGAATTTATTAGAATACTCTTTGAGCTTCACTTATATCTTTTGAGCTAGGTAGTAGCTCTAGTGCTTCACTTATATCTTTTAGAGCACGGCGGTGGCTATAATTTAAAGAAATTAGTGAACTCTCATGCTTCACTTATATCATTTTTAGTCTTATAAATAGTATGGAAATTTGCTTGGGTTATGCATTTAGTCCTAACATGATGGGTATTCAAGAAGGATATAATAAAAACTTTCATGAAGATCATTGAATATATGAGAAGTTTGATTCCTTGTATTTGTTTTGAGATAGAAAGATGTTGATATTAGAGTCATGCTAGTAGTAAATTGTGGAATTGTATGAATATTTGTGTTAAGGATTGTGATTGTCATAGCATGCACGTATGGTCTTCCTGTTATGTGATGAAGTTGGAGCACAATTTATCCTTGATTGTCTTCCTTTGCGTGAAAGTCGTGGGCGCGCGATGGTTAACTCCTACCAACATCCCCCTAGGAGCATGCATCGTAGTACTTTGCTTCGAGGGCTAATAAACTTTTGCAATAAGTATGTGAGTTCTTTATGACAAATGTTGACTTCATGGATTATATGCACTCTCACCCATCCACTTGTGCTAACCAATCTAGTACCGCGCAACTTTCGCTAGTGCATTAAACCCTCCTTATACCTTTCCTCAAAACAGACACCATACCTACCTATTATGGCATTTCCATAGCCATTCCGAGATATATTGCCATGAAACTTCCACCGTTCCATTATTTTGAGTTGTCACATTGAGTTGTAAGTAAATAAAAGTGTGATGATCATCAATATTAGAGTATTGTCCCATGTGAGGAATAAAATAAAAATAGGCCAAATGATCCCAAGAAAAAAGAGGCCAAAGTGCCCAACAAAAAAATAAAGAAAAAATGAGAGAAAAAGATAGAAGGGACAATGTTACTACCATTTTCTACACTTATGCTTCAAAAGTGGCACCATGTTCTTCATCATAGAGAGTCTCCTATTTTGCCACTTTCATATATTACTACTGGGAATTTTTCATTATAGAACTTGGCTTGTACTCCCTCTGTTCCTTTATATAAGGTGTATTTGATTTTTGAAAACTCAAACGAGTGCTTGTTTAACAATGCTTTTAGAAAAGTATATCAATATCCATAATAAAAAAATTATATAATTTGATCAATCATGAAAAGCAGTTTCATATTTTATCTATTAGGTATTGCAGATGTTGTTATTTTATTCTATAATCTTGGTCAAACATTCAAATGGTTGACTTGCACGGAAACCAATACACCTTATATTCTGGAACAGAGGGAGTATATTCCAATGATGGGTTTCCTCAAATGCCCAAGGTCTTCTTAAGCAAACAAGTTGGATGCACACCCACTTAGTTTTCTTTTGAGCTTTCATACACTTATAGCTCCAGTGCATCCGTTGCATGGCAATCCCTAATCACTCACATTGACATCGATTGATGGGCATCTCCATATAACCCATTAATTTGCCTAGTTGATGTGATAATTTCTCCCTTCTTTTTTGTCTACCACCACCTTCTATTCCACCTAAAGTGCTATATCCATGACTCATGCTCATGTATTGTGTGAGAGTTGAAAAAGCTGAAACACGTTAAAAAATATGAACCAATTGCTTGGCTAACACCGGGGTAGTACATGATTTATATTTTGTGTTGAGAAGAGGGAGCATAACAAGACTATATGATTTTGTAGGGGTAACTTTCTTTAGTCATGATATTTTGAAAAGACATGATTGCTTTTTAGTATTCTTGAAGTATTATTGTTTTTATGTCAATATTAAACTTTTTTTGAATCTTATGGATCTGAATATTCATGCCACATAAATAAAGATTACATGATAAACATGTTAGGTAGCATTTCACATCAAAAATTCTATTTTTATCATCATTTACCTACTCGAGGACGAGTACGTTAAGCTTGAGATGCTTGATCATCTCCAACGTATCAATATTTTTTTTATTGTTCCATGCTATTATATTATCAATCTTGGATGTTTTATATGCATTATTATGCTATATTATATTGTTTTTTGAGACTAACCTATTAACCTAGTTCCCAGTGCCAGTTGCTGCTTTTTTTCCTTATTTTTGTCTTTACAGAAAATTAATACCAATCGGAGCCCAAATGGAACGGAACTTTTTGACGATTTTTCTTGGACCACAAGGCACCCTGAAAGCTTCGGGAGGAAGCCAGAAGGGCCACGAGGCGACGACAAGCTCGGGGGGGGGCGCCCCCAAGCTTGTGGGCCCCCTGTGGCTCCTCTAACCCTGATTCTTCTTCTATAAATACCCAAATATTCCCCGAATACCAGAGGGCACGCCAAAAATACTTTTCCGCTGCTGCAAATTTCTGTCTTGTGAGATCCCATCTAGGGACCTTTTCCGGTACTCTGCTGGAGGGGGATTCGATCACGGAGGGCTTCTATATCAACCCCGCTGCCCTTCCAATGATTTGTGAGTAGTTTACCACAGACCTACGGCTCCATAGCTAGTAGCTAGATGTCTTCATCTCTCTCTCTCTTTGATCTTCAATACAATGTTCTGCTCGGTGTTCTTAGAGATCTATTCGATGTAATCTTCTTTTGCGGTGTGTTTCTTGAGATCCGATCAATTGTGGGTTTATGATCAGATTATCTGTGAATATTATTTGAGTCTTCTCTGAACTCTTTTATGTAGGATTTATATAGCTTTGTATTTCTCTCCGATCTATTGATTTGATTTGGCCAACTAGATTGACTTTTCTTACAACGGGAGAGGTGCTTTGTAATGGGTTCAATCTTGAGGTGCTTAATTCCAGTGACGGAAAGGGACATGACACGTATTTGTATTGTTGCCATTAACAATAAAAAGATGGGATTTGTTCATATTGATTGGATCTATCCCTCTACATCATGTCATCTTGCTTAAGGCGTTACTCCGTTTTTGTTAACTTAATACACTAGATGCATGCTGGATAGCGATGGATGTGTGGAGTAATAGTAGTAGATGCATGCAGAAGTCGGTCTACTTATGTCGGATGTGATGCCTGTATACATGATCATTGCCTTGGATATCGTCATAACTATGCGCTTTTCTATCAATTTCTCAACAGTAAATTGTTTACCCACATATGCTTTCTTTCAAGAGAGAAGCCTCTAGTGAAAACTATGCCCCCCAGGTCTATCTTTTATCTTCCCATTTTCAGATCTACAAAATCGAAAACACAAAAATACCTTGTGATACGTCTCCAACGTATCTATAATTTTTGATTGTTCCATGCTATTATATATTCTGTTTTGGATGTTTAATGGGCTTATTTATACACTTTTATATTATTTTTGGGACTAACCTATTAACCGGAGGCCCAACCCAAATTGCTGTTTTTTGCCTATTTCAGTGTTTCGTAGAAAAAGAATATCAAACGGAGTCCAAACGGAATGAAACCTTCGGGAGCGTGATTTTTGGAACAAACGTGATCCAGAGGACTTGAAGTGTACGTCAAGCAATAAACGAGGATGCCATGAGGCAGGGGGCGTGCCCTCCACCCTCGTGGGCCCCTCGTGGGTCCACCGACCTACTACTTCCTCCTATATATACCTACGTACCCCCAAACCATTGAGGAGCACCACGAAACCCTATTTCCACCGCCGCAACCTTCTGTACCCAAGAGATCCCATCTTGGGGCCTTTTTCGGAGCTCTGCCGGAGGGGGCATTGATCACAGAGGGCCTCTACATCAACTCCATGGCCCCTCCGATGATGTGTGAGTAGTTTACTTCAGACCTTTGGGTCCATAGTCATTAGCTAGATGGCTTCTTCTCTCTCTTTGGATCTCAATACAAAGTTCTCCTCGATTCTCTTCGAGATCTATTCAATGTAATCTTCTATTGCAGTGTGTTTGTCGAGATCCAATGAATTGTGGGTTTATGATCAAGATTATCTATGAACAATATTTGAATCTTCTCTGAATTCTTTTATGTATGATTGGTTATCTTTGCAAGTCTCTTTGAATTATCAGTTTGGTTTGGCCTACTAGATTGATCTTTCTTGCAATGGGAGAAGTTCTTAGCTTTGGGTTCAATCTTGCGGTGCTCGATCCCAGTGATAGTAGGGGAAACGACATATATTGTATTGTTGCCATCGAGGATAAAAAGATGGGGTTTATATCATATTGCATGAGTTTACCCCTCTACATCATGTCATCTTGCTTAAAGCATTACTTCGTTCTTATGAACTTAATGCTCTAGATGCATGTTGGATAGCGGTCGATGTGTGAAGTAATAGTAGTAGATGCAGGCAGGAGTCGGTCTACTTGTCACAGACGTGATGCCTATATACATGATCATACCTAGATATTCTCATAACTATGCTCAATTCTATCAATTGCTCGACAGTAATTTGTTCACCCACTGTAATACTTATGCTATCTTGAGAGAAGCCACTAGTGAAACCTATGGCCCCGGGTCTATTTTCCATCATACAAGTTTCCAATCTATTTTATTTTGCAATCTTTACTTTCAATTTATATCATAAAAATACCAAAAATATTTATCTTATTATTATTATCTCTATCAGATCTCACTCTTGCAAGTGGCCGTGAAGGGATTGACAACCCCTTTATCGCGTTGGTTGCAAGTCTCTTATTTGTTTGTGTAGGTACGAGGTGACTCGCGCGTGGTCTCCTACTAGATTGATAACTTGGTTCTCAAAAACTGAGGGAAATACTTATGCTGCTTTGCTGCATCACCCTTTCCTCTTCAAGTAAAAACCAACGCATGCTCAAGAGGTAGCACCTTGCTATAATTTATTTACTTTTATTTTATTTCGCACTTTTACTTATTTTTATATCTAGGACTATCATATCCCATCCTGGCAAGTAACCGTGAAGGGATTGACAACCCCTTTATCGCGTCCGGTGCAAGTATTTGTTTGTTTGTGCAGGTGCAATTATTGGAGACTTGTGTGTTCCTCCTACTGGATTGATACATTGGTTCTTAACTGAGGGAAATACCTATCTCTACTTTGCCGCATCACCCTTTCCTCTTCAAGGGAAAAACCAACGCACGCTTAAGAAGTAGCAACTCCCACATAATCAACGAAGATCTTTATCAGTTTGAACCACGATGTCAAGGATTCAGATAATCTTGTATACAATTCCCTTTGTCTCGTCATAGTTTACTTGCCTGATATTCGATGGTCGGTATTGCCATACCTAGTTCAATCTTGTTACCGGCAAGTCTCTTTACTCATTCCGTAATACAATATCCATGTGACTAAAAACATTAGCCAAATGCTTGCAAGCTACTTAGGATGTCGTATTACCGAGATGGCCCAGAGATATCTCTCCATCACACGGAGTGACAAATCCTAGTCTCGATCCATGCAACCCAACAAATACTTTTTGAGATACCTGAAAAGTACCTTTATTATCACCAAGTTACGAAGTGACGTTTGATACCCACAAAGCATTCTTTGAGTATTAGGGAGTGGCACGATCTCATGGTCCAAGGAACTGAAGGCTGTAGTAATTAAACTAAGTGACACGATCAGATGCTAAGCTTATGATTGGGTATGTCCATCACATCATTCTTCTAATGATGTGATGTCATTATTAAATGAAAACTCATGTCTATGGTTAGGAAGCCTTGATGATCTTTAATCAACGAGCTAGTCTTTTAGAGGCTCGTTAGGGACATTGTGTTTGTTTATGTATTCACACATGTACTTGAGTTTCCGGCTAATACAAATATAGCATGGAGTATAAAAACTTATCATGAACAAGGAAATATGATAATAACATCCTTATTATTGCCTCTAGGGCATATTTTCAACACCTCTCCCCCCGCCCACTTTGTCGGTGGCCGCGACCGCACTGCGCGCGATGTAGGAGAGGAAGCGGAGAGGAACATCCATTTCTACGGATGGTGCATCCATTGTCCTACGTACCCAATCATAAGTTTAGGCTGCAGATTATATGGAATCAGCCGTGGACCTGCTGTGGTGGCAGAGCTAGCTCCTGTGGTGGGGAATTTGTTGTAGTGAAGGTTAGAGCATGTCTAACACCAACTCTTAAACCGGATACTGCATCTGTCTGTGGACCGAAGAAAACCACTCCGCGAACACTAATATGGGAGCCGTCCATTCAACTATAGCCGCATACATTTTAAGATCTCAATAAACCGAACAAAATTCATGCAAACCAGATGATTTTCATATAAACCAGACGAAAACAATTATGTTTCATATATATTTCAACTAAACTATAACAAACTGGGCTACACTATTCTAACCTAGTCTATCTTGGCCGCGGCAGATCCCGTTTCCCATGACATGTCTTCCCTATGTCCGGTAGCAAGCTTGTCGGACCGCCCGTAGTCTTGGAAGGATGTGCTTTAGCGAGAGGGAAAGTGTAGTCTCAGCTTCCGTGAAGCACGGATCAACATTGGTTTTGGGTCGAGGAAGACGGTACCGTGGCCTACGCCCCCTGTAAGCGAGCAAGTCACCGGTTGCGTAGGCCGACAAGGCGTAGGCGGTGGCCTTCGTGATATAGAATCAAAGATGACCTCCCATGGTCTACTTTTCCTCGGTGTTGACAGCGGCCGCAGACGTAGTCGACACAAAGTTGGCGACATCGTCATCGGTGCTATAGTCAAATTCCTCCGCTGCCACATTGACCTCCACGAACATGGCTTCTATTCCGCCTGTCAGACTCATTGTCGCCATTACTCGTGGCAGATTTGCCAGGAAATGACGCTGGCCAGCCTGGAGGGACGAGGACGGCCTGTCAATGGCTATAGCGCTCTTGGTCAGCGTGTCAAATGCCGGCTCCAGTGAGTGGTCGCGCCCGCTCTGAGCCGGCATGAATGTGGTGCTGACCGTCTGGCGAAAAAGGGCGCGAGCGAGGGAGAGGGTTTTCGGTGGGCTAGAGTTATCGGGCACTTGCATGACAGCCGTTCGGACTGCCGCAAGCCCCTCCCTCCCGGTTCGCTTTCGATTTGCGGGAAAAATGATGTCCGGACCGTCCCGCGGTCGGATACATACCCGCATTTGATGGCAAAGCACGTCCAGACCGCACGGTTCACACAAATGCGGGTGGTTTGAGGGTCCGCGTTCGAGATGCTCTTAGCCGTTTGGCAACATAGCTGTGCAAACGACTGTGATATGATGAAAAGGCTAAAATGCCCCTAGAGTACTAAGATCAATATAAGTTGTTGATTCTTTGTTAATAATCTGTTTAAATGGTATTTTGACTAACAGAGAAAGGTTTTTTCTATAGTAATGTATACAATATTTCAAAATAATATTTGTCTCGCCCTTTTGCTAATATATACATAAAATAATAGAGTGTAAAAGAATTGTGTTGTCACGTCACTTGTTCATGCAATAATTATTTGTACAATAAAAAGATGGGAAAACTTTGTTTTTTCCACTCTAGTTTTTGTCCACTTTGCTTATGCCACTCTAGAATTTGAAATTTCATTTTTGCCACTCTTAGCTTTTGACAATATATCACTTTTACCATTCCGTGGCAAAAGCAAAATTTTCAGAGTGGCAATTGTGATACATTGTCAAAAGTTAAGAGTGGCAAAAGCGAAATGAAAAATTATCAATTTTTCCGTGGAATGACATTTGTGATGTATTGTCAAAAGGTAAGAGCGACGAAAATGAGATGCCAAATTCTAGAGTGGCATAATCAAAATGGGCAAAAACAAAGTTTTCCCTAAAAAGATAGTTCATATAATAATTATATAATTAGTAATCCACACATTGCTCACCCGCAAAAAAAAGAGCAATCCATACATTGCTAGAGGCGGAGATGGGCTCTCAGCGGCTGCGGGGTTGTGAGCTGTCAGATACCCTAAACGCCCTGAATCGTAAAATACCATTTTATTGTTTTGGATGAAAAAAGTCCATATCAGATCCTACAAAACGGCACATTCCGTAAAAAATGGCTTGCCCTAAAAAGAAGCCTTTCTATCTTAAATTTTAAGTTTTTCCCTATTTATATACGGTTTCCCCTGTCACACAAAAGCTGTTAGTGGGAGTGAAACTTCAGCAGTAACTGCTCCGGCCGTGCACACCCACAACAGCTCGTTCACCGGGGCTCCCCGTTAGAGAGCTCGAATCGAAGCAGCAACCCATAGCAGGAGGCGACCACGCAGCGAAGATGGCCGACACCTGGGCGGACGGCGCCCACAAGCTCTGTGGCGAGTGGGCGGGCAGCGTCTGTGTGTAGGTAGTAGGCGGCCAGACAGCGAAGATAGCCAGCGCGTGGGCGACGGCGTCTGTGGGCCGGTGACGTGTGGCGAAGCTGCGAGCTCCTTATCCATGGCAGATCTGGCGGGAGGAGGAGCTCGACCGGGACAAAAGATCTCATTGCAATCTTTATTTTAAGGGTGTGTTTATGGCACATCTAGATATGCTTTAATTATTGCACATTTAAGTGAGTGAATTAAGCATAAAGATGAAAAAAAGGAAAATATCTACACGAATCTCGATGTAAAATCAACAATATAGGACTTAGATGTGCAATACTTATGGCACATCTAGATGTACTTTAGCAAAACTGTTATTTTAATTGCAAGGGGCTTTATGCTATTTTGCCGACAATTTATACCGAATTTATTCTGCTGTCACACATGTCATATTGTAAAAACTTTTAAAAAAACATTTTGGGGTATACCCTAAAATGATTTTACAGAAAGAGGAACGATAGAGAACGTGTGGACTCTGCCTGGATGGGATCGACTTGCCGATTGCATTTGTCCTGTAAAGGCAAGGTTGGCCTTTGGAAAATGAGGAATCACAAAGTACCCATCTGGTCGCTGTGCGCTGTAACACGTAAAACAACCCAAATCAGCTTCGGCCTATATCTCCAGGAAGCTGTCCAGAATTAGTTGTTTGTTACAGCTTTCGCTTTTTTCTACTACCAGAATCTGACTTCCAAAGCTAAAACAAACACAGCCTGTATCTAATACTCCGTTATACTCCTTCCGTTCCGAATTACTCATCACAAAAATGAGTGTATCTAAAACTAAAATACATCTAGATACATCTATACATGCGATAAGTAATTTGGAATGGAGGGAGTAGACCCCTAGTATATCATGCACTAGAAATTCTTTGTAATAGAAATATTCATTCATCTGAGAGCAATCAGTGTCGGGACAGGAGGACGTAGTATCTTGATAAATATAATTAATAGGTTCCCCCATATCGGACGAACCAACCTCCCGTGATCTAAGGGCATCTCCAGCCACGTCCCTAACAGGCCCCCCCAGGCCACTTTTTCGGCGCCGGCGCCGAGAAAACGGCCCAGTCGCGCTTTCAGGACGCTGAAAATCGCCGGTTCGAATCTTTTTTCCGCCCGGCGGTCACAGGTCGAACCAGGCGCGCTGGGGAGTAGTTGGGGGCTCCGGCGCTAGGGAAAAGCACGCCTGGTCCACACCAACAGAGGAAAAGTTAAGGTTTTCTTCCCCCGACTCGCCTCGCACCCCCCGCGCCCTCGGCCACCACTAGCTATATCCCGGCGACGGCCGCCACCCTACTCCGCTAGATAGCCATTCCCCGCCGGAAAATAGCAGCGCTTCACCGCGGCAGCCCCTCCCACAGCAGCTGGGCATTTCCGACCACCGTTTCCGGCCGCGGAGACGCGGTTTAACGGCGGGTACACGCCCACCGAGCGCAAGGTGTTTTGCCTGTCTCGGCGATGGACTTGGATGAGGAGGAAGAGCTCGCCGCGCTGCTGGAGGAGGAAGCCGCGGCTGACGTCTAGGAAGAAGAGCATCTCATGGTGCTCGCCGCTCTCGCCCAGCTGCTGGCGAGCAATGAAAAGCCGCGGCGAGGTGGCTCGGCACCGGGGCGGGTGAAAGCAAAGAACCGGCATCGTCTCCAAGGCTACTGCATGCTCTACTCCGACTACTTCGCCGATGCTCCACTTCATGGCGAGAGAACATTTCGGCGCCGTTATCGGATGAGCCGAAAAATCTTCCTCAGGATTGTGAATTCCATCCAGGAGTTCGACAACTACTTCAAGTGCAAGATGGATTGCACTGGCGCTCTTGGATTCACCTCCATCCAGAAGTGCACGACAGCGATGAGGATGCTTGCATATGGAGCTCCCACTGATTCACTCGACGACTATGGGCGCATGGCCGAGTCCACCAGCATAGAGTGTTTCTACAAGTTCTGTCGGGCAGTGGTGGCAGTGTTTGGGCCACAATACTTGAGAACACCCAATGCGGAAGACACAGCTCGGATCCTAGCCCAGAATGCAGCAAGAGGATTTTCTGGGATGCTTGGAAGCATCGACTGCATGCATTGGAAATGGAAAAATTGTCCATTTGGTTGGCAGGGGATGTACAAAGGCGCCAAAGGCGGTTGCAGTGTGGTGCTTGAGGCGGTAGCCACACAGGACCTTTGAATTTGGCACTCCTTTGGTATGCCAGGAACTCACAATGACATCAACGTGCTGCAGCGCTCTCCTGTTTTTGCCAAGCTCGTTGAGGGCCATTCTCCTCCGGTGAACTTCGAGATCAATGGGCACCAATACAACAAGGGGTTGCTGACGGCATCTATCCGAGATGGTCGACATTTGTGAAGACGATCTCAAACCCTATGGCAGGAGGCAAGAACGCCTGGTTTGCGAAGCTTCAGGAGGCTTGCAGGAAGGATGTCGAGCAGGTATTTGGTGTGCTCCAATCTCGATTTGCTGTTGTTCGGTACCCCGCTCAGACCTGGTCCAAAGATCAAATGTGGGAGATTATGACTTGCTGTGTCATCTTGCACAACATGATCATCGAGAGCGAGCAAGAAGACCCAGTGTTTGACACTGAACCATACTACAGGCAGGGTCCTCTAGCCGAAGTTGATCACCAGCTACCGGCAACTTGGACTGCCTATCTCAGTATGCGTCAGGAGATCCGAGACCCACAGGTGCATCATCAACTGCAGAAAGATCTGTTTGAGCACCTATGGAGACTCAAGGAGGACGCCGTGTGATGAAATACGAGTTTTTATTTGTTGAACTATATAATTTGTATTGAACTATTTGTTGTTGTACTATTTTGTTAAAGTATTTGATTTTTCTGTGATAAAATATGTGATAAGAAATAATTGTGTTGATAATTGAACACCGAGACACGACGAAACCACGCCGAATATGGGCCTATTCTCGCCCATATGGACCGTTTATTCGCCGAAATTGGGCTGCAAAGTGGGCCAATTTCGGCGCCTGGGGGCGAGTTGGAGGCGACGACTGAGCGCAAAACCACCCCCAGCGCCGATTATATTGCCGACTCGTCCCCGAGGAACGATTTTTATATGTCCTGAGAAGCCAACGGCTGGAGATGCCCTAAGCTGCTGCACTGCATGCATGCAACGACGGACATGCACACGTCGCCCTCATGGAAAGGAATCGCCGTATCAACGTACCTTCAGTCGCCGCATGCAAGTAGCCTGGATGGCGCTACCCTCCTCGTCGGCATGTGAGTCAACTCGCTATGACCTACTCCGTACTACCTATTGTGCTTACTAAAATAATTGTAGTACTCCCTTCATTTCATAATGTAATGCATCCTCTATTTCTGTGCTTTAATTTTAACCGTAAATTTAACTATCAAGACCGATTGCGGCGGGAGCAAAAGTTATATCAGTGAATTCATATTTGAAAGAAGTTTTTAATTATGTAACTTTTTCTTCCGCCGCAGTCGGTCTCGTTCGTTAAATTTATGGTCAAAATTCAACCTCGGAAAGCGCGGACGCACTATAGTTTGGAATGGAAGGAGTATAAGGTTCCTGTTACTCTATACGAGTACTTCTTTTTTGATGGATATACTCGTATCACTCTGTCCGAAAATACTTGTTATCAAAATGAATAAAAAGGACTCTTTTTATTCATTTTGATAACAAGTATTTCCGGACGTAGGTACTATTTTTAGTAATCAATAGTAGCCAACGTTGCATCCATGAAGTACTTTTCTTTTTACATCGAGTTTTAATTAATTCAATCACGAGCAGGTAGCTGTGCGTTCAGTCTGATATTATGATTATAGCTGTGCTGCACTGATTCTAAAAAAATCTGGTTGTGGCATGGTACTAATAATTTCAGGCATAATTATAAGTTGGGTTAGTTTAGGCTGTGATGAGGAATCGATGTGATCTTCAGATTGTACTACTTGTCACTCGGCGGGGACTGGATCGGCAACCATATCCGGCTGAACCAGGTCTTGCAGCTGCGGTCCCACCTCCGTCACCGGCGGAGCACGGGGCCACGGCAGGCTGTAGCTGCGCCGTGGTGATATTGATAATCAGTGGGAGGGGGCGCATGAACGAAGAACACAGACATGACACTGACAACTCATCTCTTTCATTAAATTTTAGCAGTACTTGAGATACTCTAATACAGACATGAACGAAGAACACAGACATTATTACACTGAAAAAGTCTTGGCAGGCGTGGCAGCAGGTAGTACCATTCCCTCTCTCTAAAAAATATAAAAGCGTTTAGATCATTTATATTTTTAGCAATCTAAACATTTTTATATTTCTTTACGGACGAAGTACATGAGTGATTATTGATCTACACGCCTTAGCATGCATGGAATTCCAACAGGTACAAAACCTTCAAGGGAAGCCGAAGAGACGAACGATGCAGCGAATAGACTGGAGAGCAATGTTCTCCACGTCGGGATCTTCGACTTGAGACCATTCCACGCGCGTCGGGCTTCTGCAGCGCACTACAATGAGAATGAACAGCGCGCAAGCAAGCCAGCCTGCAAGGAGGGAGACGACCACGTGCACAATCTCGCTTTTCCTGACATGAATATGATCTGAATGAGGGGGTGGACTCTGAATTTGTCCGGGGTGGCTGACGGGTGCTTGAGGTAAACGGGGATGGCCATAGATTGCTTGTGGCGGTGACAGACGCGTCGCAGCAGGTAAGACAGGCGGCGGTGACAGACGCGTCGCAGCAGGTAAGACAGGCGGCGGTGATGCTGTTGCAGGGGCTGGTAGTAGCGGCGGGAGATGCGTAGTATCAGGTTGGGCGGGTGGTGGTGGTGGTGGTGGCGGTGCTGTAGCAGCAGCGGCGGGTGATAGCGGCGGGAGAAGCATGGCAGCAGGTAGGGCGGATGGCGGCGGCGGAGGTGCCGCAGCAACAGCGGCGGGTGGTAGCGGCGGGAGAAGCGTGGCAGCAGTTAGGGCAGGTGGCGGCGGCGGAGGTGCCGCCGCAGCAGCGGTGGGTGGTAGCGGCGGGAGAAGCGTGGCAGCAGGTAGGGTAGGTGGCGGCGGCGGAGGTGCCGCCGCAGCAACGGTGGGTGGTAGCGGCGGGAGAAGCGTAGCAGCTGGTTGCGCGGGTGGTGGTGGCAGCGGGAGGTGCATGGCAGCTGGTTGGGCGGGTGTTGGCGGCGGCGGTGCTGCTGCAGCAGCGCCGGGCGGTAGCGGCGGAAGAAGCGCGGCAGCAGGTTTGGCAGGTGGCGTCGGCGGAGGGTGCAGCCGTGCCCCATGGACACCAGGCGGTGGCTGGAGAGATGTCACAGGTGGTGACGCAGAAAATAGCTCACGGCCGGCTGCCACGATGATGAGAAGAGAGAGGAGGAGAAAAATGGGGAAGTGATTTGTCATATTGGTTGAACGCGCCGGCGGTACGGTGGCGTGAAAGAGATGAAAGAGATGAAAGGTTCGGAAAGGTTGAGTTTTTCATGGAAGCGGCCGGACCGTTTATATAACGACTGGAGTGGACAGAGAGGTCGGAGATCTCGAGAGGAGAAAACAGTGGACCCATTGGTAGAGAGGCAAGGTTGTCTCTAAACTGGGACCCATGGTGATCTCGAGAGGAGAAAACAGTGGACCCATTGGTAGAGAGGCAAGGTTGTCTCTGAACTGGGACCCATGGTCCTGCCTTTAATCCCGGATGAAAACCACGCAGTGGCAACCCATAGTTTCCAGTACAACTTAGTGACTGGCAAGTGGGGACACTGAAATATTTTATTCGGCAAGAAGAGTTGGAGATGGCCCGGGTCGTAGCCCAGCCTTTCATAGGTACAATTAGAACGACCCACGACACATTTCTTCGCGTACCGGACGCGAAATTGCGCCGCATTTCTGCTGCCGAAACACTGTCCGGATGACAGTCACCAACCGTACTCTAAAAGATGGAGGATTCAGAGTATCTCCAATGCAAGACGCTTATATGGGGAAAAAATTATATGAAACCAGGTTTCACGATTAGCA
This sequence comes from Triticum urartu, assembly GCF_003073215.2. NCBI lineage: Eukaryota > Viridiplantae > Streptophyta > Magnoliopsida > Poales > Poaceae > Triticum > Triticum urartu. The sequence continues at coordinate 419,713,894 of NC_053025.1, read as the reverse complement.
GATGAGACCCGTCCTGATAAATGACATGTGGCATTCACAAATCACAAAGCATCTAATCTCTCTCCCTCCTGATTTTAAGTGGGGGTGGGAAATGCTTTGTGATTTATGAATGCCACGTGTCATCCATCAGGATGAATCTCACGTGAGACCTGGTCTCATAGAATTCTTTTCCCCTATATGGGTGCTAAGGGAAATAAAATAAATCTTGGAAAATTAAAGCCCATCTAAACGCTGTTTGTTACAACGCTGAGTGCTAATTATGGGGACGCTAAGGGAACCGGCCGCTACACGCAGCCTTCCATCTCATACGAAAAAATAGCTCAAGCGCTCGGCTCCTTTTCTGGCATCGATGCCGTACCTAGCGCCAGGATTGGAAGGCCCAACTGCCCCATCGACCGGGAATTCGATCCTGGCGCCTACGCTAGCGCCCAGCGTTGTAGATGCCCTCATGCGCTACATTGTGCGAAAGTCGTCTAGAATTGTTGTTGTGCGCCGCAGGGCGGTCTTCTGCTGATTGCATCCAACGGCGTCCACGCCCGCTCCAACCCTCATTAGGTCGGCTTGTGCAGCCGTTCCATCGTTTCCGGCGCTCCATGGACGTCTTTATGTGTGTGCACGGCGTCGGCGCTGGAGTGCTGCCGTGGCCATGAGCTCGCCGGATTTGTTTTGTGCGTGCTCGCTCATCTTGTAAAACCAAGTAACCAACAACTTCCCGAGATTAAAGGAGCAGCTTTTCACTGATGAATAGACACCTTGCATTGTAATATATCTTGTATTCTTCACCGCGCACACAATTGAGGCTAGCATTGCACAGAGCTAGCTGGTCGGTTTTGCCGGCACGTGCAAACGCAACACGAGAACACCAATAGTTTTTATTGCTTTTTTCAGGGAGTTTTTATTGCTTCAATCAACTTCTTTTATTTCGGGTGAAAACTTGTATTACTCAATCACAAGATCCTTACAATCATCAAAAACTAAAGACAAAACAACTTCAGGGCCAGACCCTAAACAAGTCATGGTTCTGCCCTCATCTCTAGCAAACTTAGCTAAACTATCACTAACATTATTCTAAGTACAATTAACATGAGTAATACAAGAATCACGAAGAGACAAGAGATGCCTAATTTCCTTAATGAGAGAAGCGTAGATTGATCTATCCTCTTCCCAGCCTTGGATTAGCTTGACAGCAACTATAGAATCCATCTCAATTATGATAGGTAAGTCACTTCTTTGTAGGGCGAAAGAGAGACCTTCCATGCACACACACAATTTAGCTTCTAGAGCCTCATGACATGAAAATAGCACCCTACAGGATGAGAATATGATCTTGCCCTTGACATCTCTTAGAACTATACCTGCACCAGCAGTACCATCTGACGATGTCTTGGACTAGGGGGTACTCACCAGGTCATCTCCCGACCAGGTGGATCGGGCTGAGCACCCCCATGGCGGTTTACTCATGGGCCACTTCGGCCAGCCCATGCCGCATTCAGGGAATATTCCACAAGACTTGATGATCAAGACAAGGACTCCCCTCCACCAACGTATTCGACTAGGACTCTTGTTATCCTAGGCCTCCGGTACATTATATAAGACGAGGTTATGCTAGTCGATAGATCATTATGGCATTATTCATCATACCTCTATGGCTTAGACCGTAACATATGATCTCGAGGTAGATCAACTCTGTACCTGATACTTCATCAATATAAACAATAGCAGGACATAGGGTTTTTACCTTCATCAAGAGGGTCCGAACCTAGGTAAAACATAGTCTCCTTCGTTCCTGTTATCATTGATCCGAGAATCTACAGCTCGGGACCCCCTACCCCGAGATCTGCCGGTTTTGACACCGACAATGGTGTTTTCATTAAGAGTTCCACTGTGTGATCGGCAAAAGATCAATGGCTCGCCTGCAGATCAACTACGACGTCGGCGTCTTCGTCGCCGGCTCGACTGGTCACCTTGGCTTTACCAAGGACTGTGTCCTGCCTCCAATCGTCATGTTCGGACGAGGGCCTTCATCAACATCAACTCTGATCTCTATCATGGTATCATACATGGAGTTATTTCTACTATGAGAGTGAGATCTGATAGAGATAATAATAACAAGATAAATATTTTGAGTATTTTTATGATATAGATTGGAAAATAAAGATTGCAAAATAAATGGTAATAGAAATAGCTTGTTGACAGGAGATTAATATAAAGGAGAATAGACCCGGGGGCCATAGGTTTCACTAGTGGCTTCTCTCAAGATAGCATAAGTATTACGGTGGGTGAACAAATTACTGTCGAGAAATTGATAGAAAAGTGCATAATTATGAGAATGTCTAGGCACGATCATGTATATAGGCATCACGTCCGCGCCAAGTAGACTGAAACGATTCTGCATCTACCACTATTACTCCACACATCGACCGCTATCCAGCATGCACCTAGAGTATTAAGTTCATAAGAACAGAGTAACGCATTAGGTAAGATGACATGATGTAGAGGGATAAACTCAAGCAATATGATATAAACCCCATCTTTTATCCTTGATGGCAACAATACAATATGTGCCTTGCTACCCCTACTGTCACTGGGAAAGGACACCGCAAGATTGAACCCAAAGCTAAGCACTTCTCCCATTGCAAGAAAGATCAATCTAGTAGGCCAAACCAAACTGATAATTCAAAGAGACTTGCAAAGACAACCAATCATACATAAAATATTTCAGAGAAGAATCAAATATTGTTCATAGATAAATTTGATCATAAAGCCACAATTCATCGGATCTCGACAAACATGCCGCAAAAAGAGTTACATCAAATAGATCTCCAAGAAGATCGAGGAGAACATTGTATTGAGATCCAAAGAGAGAATAAGCCATGTAGCTAATAATTATAGACCCGAAGGTCTGAAGTAAACTACTCACACATCATCGGAGAGGCCATGGAGTTGATGTAGGGCCCTCCGTGATCGATTCCTCCTCAGCCGGAGCTCCGGAAAAGGTCCCAAGATGGGATCTCTTGGGTAAAGAAGGTTGCGGCGGTGGAAATAGGGTTTTTGTGGTGCTCCTGGATGTTTTCGGGGTATATGAACATATATAGGAGGAAGAAATAGGTCGGTGGAGCCACGAGGGGGGAGGGCGCGTCCAGGGGGTTGGCGCACCCCCCTGCCTCATGGTCTCCTCATTGGTTGCTTGACGTCCACTACAAGTCCCCTGGATCACGTTTGTTCCAAAAATAACTCTCCCGAAGGTTTTATTCCGTTTGATATTCCTTTTTTGCGAAACACTGAAATAGGCAAAAAAACAGCAATTTGCACCGGGCCTTGGGTTAGTAGGTTAGTCCCAAAAATAATATAAAAGTGTATAAATAATCCCATTAACATCCAAAACAGATAATATAATAGCATGGAACAATCAAAAATTATAGATACGTTGGAGACGTATCAAGCATCCCCAAGCTTAATTCCTACTCATCCTCGAGTAGGTAAATGATAAAAACAGAATTTTTGTTGTGGAATGCTACCTAGCATAATTCTCAATGTAGTTTTCTTTATTGTGGCATGAATGTTCAGATCCGAGAGATTCAAGACAAAAGTTTAATATTGACATAGAAATAATAATACTTCAAGCATACTAACTAAGCAATCATGTCTTCTCAAAATAACATGGCAAAAGAAAGTTCATCCCTATAAAATCATATAGTTTGGTCATACTCCATTTTCGTCACACAAGAATGCTCTCATCTTGCACAACCCCTATGACAAGCCAAGAAATTGTTTCATACTTTAGTAATCTCAATTTTTTTTCAACTTTCACGCAATACATGAGCGTGAGCCATGGATATAGGACTATGGGTGAAATAGAATAATGATAGGGGGTTATGTGGAGAAGAAAAAAAAGGAAAAAGTCTCACATCGACGAGGCTAGCCAATGGGCTAGGGAGATGCCCATCAATTGATGTCAATGCAAGGAGTAGGTATTGCCATGCAACGGATGCACTAGAGCTATAAATGTATGAAAGCTCAACAAAAGAAACTAAGTGGGTGTGCATCCAACTTGCTTGCTCAAGAAGACCTAGGGAATTTGAGGAAGCCCATTGTTGGAATATACAAGCCAAGTTCTATAATGAAAAATTCGCACTAGTATATGAAAGTGACAAAATAAGAGACTCTCTATCATAAAGATCATGGTGCTACTTTGAAGCACAAGTGTGGAAAAAAGGATGGTAGCATTGCCCCTTTTTATTTCTTTTTTTGGGCCTTTCCTTTTTTTGGCCTTTTTAGGGACAATGCCCTATTAATGATGATCATCACACTTCTATTTATTTACAACTCAATGATTACAACTCTATACTAGAACAAAATATGACTCTATATGAATGCCTCCGGTGGTGTACCGGGAAGGGCAATGAATCAAGAGTGACATGTATGATAAATTATGCATGGTGGCTTTGCCACAAATACGATGTCAACTACATGATCATGCAAAGCAATATGACAATGATGAAGCGTGTCATAAATGAAAAGGTGGAAAGTTGCATGGCAATATATCTCGGAATGGCTATGGAAATGTCATAATAGGTAGGTATGGTGGTTGTTTTGAGAAAGATATAAGGAGGTTCATGTATGATAGAGCGTATCATATCACAGGGTTTGGATGCACCGGCGAAGTTTGCACCAACTCTGAAAGTGAGAAAGAGCAATGCATGGTACCGAAGAGGCTATCAATGATGGAAGAGTGAGAGTGTGTATAATCTATGGACTCAACATTAGTCATAAAGAACTCACATACTTATTGCAAAAATCTACAAGTCATTAAGAACCAAGCACTACGCGCATGCTCCTAGGGGGGTAGATTGGTAGGAAAATACCATCGCTCGTCCCTGACCGCCACTCATAAGGAAGACAATCAAAGAACACCTCATGTTTCAAATTTGTTACACAACGGTTACCATACGTGCATGCTACGGGACTTGCAAACTTCAACACAAGTATTTATCAAATTCACAACTACTCAATTAGCACACTCTAATATCACCACCTTTATATCTCAAAACAATTATCAAGTATCAAATTTCTCATAGTATTCAATGCACTTTCTATGATAGTTTTTATTATACCCATCTTGGATGCCTATCCTATTAGGACTAATTTCATAACCAAAGCAAATTACCATGCTGTTCTAAAGGACTCTCAAAATAATATAAATGAAGCATGAGATATCAATAATTTCTATAAAATAAAACCATCACCGTGCTCTAAAAGATATAAGTGAAGCACTAGAGCAAATTATCTAGCTCAAAAGATATAAGTGAAGCACATAGAGTATTCTAACATATTCCAATTCATGTGTGTCTCTCCCAAAAGGTGTGCACAGCAAGGATGATTGTGGTAAACTAAAAAGCAAAGACTCAAATCATACAAGACACTCCAAGCAAAACACATATCATGTGGTGAATAAAAATATAGCCTCAAGTAAAGTTACCGATAGAAGAAGACGAAAGAGGGGATTTCTTCCGGGGCATCCCCAAGCTTAGGCTTTTGGTTGTCCTTGAATTTTACCTTGGGATGCCTTGGGCATTCCCAGCTTAGTCTCTTGCCACTCCTTGTTTCATAATCCATCAAATCTTTACCCAAAACTTGAAAACTTCACAACACAAAATTTAAACAGAAAATTTCATGAGATCCGTTAGTAAAAGAAAACAAACCACCACTTAAGGTACTGTAATAAAATCATTCTTTATTTATTTTGGTGTTAAACCTACTGTATTCCAACTTCTCTATGGTTCATAACCTCCGATACTAGCCATAGATTCATCAAAATAAGCAAACAACACACGAAAAACAGAATCTGTCAAAAACAGAACAGTCTGTAGTAATCTGTAGGTTTTGAATACTTATGTAACCCCAAAAATTCTAAAATAAATTTCTGGACGTGAGGAATCTATCTATTAATAATCTGCAAAGCGAATCAACTTAATCACACTCTCCAGTAAAAAATGGCAGCAAATCTCGTGAGCGCTAAAGTTTCTGTTTTTTACAACAAGATCGCAAAGACTTTCCCCAAGTCTTCCCAAAGGTTCTACTTGGCACAAACACTAATTAAAAGCATAAAACCACATCTAAACAGAGTCTAGATAAATTATTTATTACTAAACAGAACCAAAAAGCAAGAAACAAAAATAAAATTGGGTTGCCTCCCAACAAGCGCTATCGTTTAATGCCCGTAGCTAGGCATAAAAGCAAGAATAGATCTAGGTGTTATCATCTTTGGTATGCAATTCTTCAATGGAACACTTATAACCCTTGGGAATTTCCTTCTTTTTATTAATTATCAAACTCCTAGGCAAGAAATCAATAAATTCATTTGTAGCAAAAGGTTTCTTAATGATATTGAAGAAGTTGGGGTGAACACTTATTGATTTTAGATCTGCATTTTCCTTACTAGAAGATTCACCCTTATTTTTAGGAACATACATTAATTTAGCAATATTGGTAGTAGGAGGGTTTGGAGTATTTTTAACGGATGAAAAGGTAGACCCTAAATTAGTAATGATATCCTCAAATTTACCAATTCTTGTGGACTTTTGATCTATTCTTTCGTTAACTATAGGTTCTTTTTCTTTAAAAAAAATCAGAGTAACCCCTACTTTAGATCCAAATTGAGTGATTTGATTGTGGATCTTTTTATCCAAATTTTCAATCAACTCCACAGAAGCAACTTTATTTTCAATAATTTCAAGCCTTTGCATCACATGTTCCAAAGTTAAAACAGTTCCATTAACCAAAAGAGGTGGTGGACCAAACAAATCTATCATAACATTATAAGAATCAAAAGTATGGTTACCCAAGAAATTCCCTCCGGTAATGGTATCAAGAATATATCTATTCCAAGGAGTGATGCCTACATAAAAATTGCGAAGAAGAATGGAAGTGGATTGCTTCCTAGTAGATCTATTCTCAGCATTGCAAATTCTATGCCAAGCATCTTTTAGATTTTCTCCCTTCCTTTGTTCAAAATTAAGAACTTCATGATCGGGAGTACTAACAATGATAGAAGGACTAGCCATGACGACACACGGCGACACAAGAAGCAAGAGGAAAAAGGATGAACGGAAAGAGAGGGCGAATAAAACAGCAAGGGTGAAGTGGGGGAGAGGAAAACGAGAGGCAAATGGCAAATAATGTAATGTGAGGGATAAGAGTTTGTGATGGGTAATTGGTATGTCTTGACTTGTGCGTAGATCTTACTGGCAACGTCGCCAGAAATCCTTCTTGCTACCTCTTGAGCACTGCGTTGGTTTTCCCCTGAAGAGGAAAGGGTGATGCAGCAAAGTAGCGTAAATATTTCCCTCAGTTATTGAGAACCAAGGTATCAATCCAGTAGGGGACTACACGCAAGTCCCTCATACCTACACAAACAAATAAGAACCTTGCAACCAACGCGATAAAGGGGTTGTCAATCCCTTCACGGTCACTTATGAGAGTGAGATCCGATAGAGATAATAATAATAAGATACATATTTTTGGTATTTTTATGATATAGATTGGAAAATAAAGATTGCAAAATAAATGGTAATAGAAATAGCTTGTTGACGGGAGATTAATATAAAGGAGAATAGACCCAGGGGCCATAGGTTTCACTAGTGGCTTCTCTCAAGATAGCATAAGTATTACGGTGGGTGAACAAATTACTGTCGAGCAATTGATAGAAAAGTGCATAATTATGAGAATATCTAGGCATGATCATGTATATAGGCATCACGTCCGCGACAAGTAGACCAAAACGATTCTGCATCTACCACTATTACTCCACACATCGACCGCTATCCAGCATGCATCTAGAGTATTAAGTTCATAAGAACAGAGTAACGCATTAGGCAAGATGACATGATGTAGAGGGATAAACTCAAGCAATATGATATAAACCCCATCTTTTTATCCTCGATGGCAATAATACAATACGTGCCTTGCTGCCCCTACTGTCACTGGGAAAGGACACCGCAAGATTGAACCCAAAGCTAAGCACTTCTCCCATTGCAAGAAAGATCAATCTAGTAGGCCAAACCAAACTGATAATTCGAAGAGACTTGCAAAGACAACCACTCATACATAAAATATTTCAGAGAAGAATCAAATATTGTTCATAGATAAACTTGATCATAGACCCACAATTCATCGGATCTCGACAAACACGCCGCAAAAAGAGTTACATCAAATGAATCTCCAAGAAGATCGAGGAGAACATTGTATTAAGATCCAAAGAGAGAGAAGAAGCCATCTAGCTAATAATTATAGACCCGAAGGTCTGAAGTAAACTACTCACACATCATCCGAGAGTCCATGGAGTTGATGTAGAGGCCCTCCGTGATCGATTTCCCCTCCGGCGGAGCTCCGGAAAAGGTCCCAAGATGGGATCTCTTGGGTACAAAAGGTTGCGGCGGTGGAAATAGGATTTTTGTGGTGCTCCTGGATGTTTTCGGCTTATATGAACATATATAGGAGGAAGAAATAGGTCGGTGGAGCCACGAGGGGGGAGGGCGCGCCCAGGGGGGTAGGCGCACCCCCTGCCTCGTGGCCTCCTCGTTGGTTGCTTGAGTCCACTACAAGTCCCCTGGATCACGTTTGTTCCAAAAATAACTCTCCCGAAGGTTTTATTCCGTTTGATATCCCTTTTCTGCGAAACACTGAAATAGGCAAAAAAACAGCAATTTGCACTGGGCCTTGGGTTAGTAGGTTAGTCCCAAAAATAATATAAAAGTGTATAAATAAGCCCATTAACATCCAAAACAGATAATATAATAGTATGGAACAATCAAAAATTATAGATACGTTGGAGACGTATCAGGCGTCACCAACCGACCAGCTTCGTCACGTTAGCTGGACCGGGGGCTTTGCCTCGACGAGCCAACCTTTGCTAGCATCGCCATGCCGTCGCTTCATCGCCCATTAGGCAATGAGTGTGCGGATCGAGTTCCAATTTTGTGAGTAATCTTTCTTAGGGTCTGTCAAATGGTGGCCGCATTAACGATGATCGTGTGGTGGTTCGGTTAGTTTTCGTATACAGTTCTACGAATGCCGAATCCAGAACTCGGACCGGCCTATGAATTCAGGCTTTGCCACGCCTTCACCGCGTCACGCCGACGCCCTGCATCAACATTGACTTCGACGCTACGCCACATCTCTTTAAATAAATTATTTTTGCAAAAAGCAATTATGCAATGATTATATATATATATATTATTCTTTTTGGACCACACTATTTTATGTGTGTAGGTGATCGACTTCGACTGCGTCACGCAGTCATTTCGGCAAGCCAACATCGTCGCCCCAATTGGCATAAATCGGCTTGCATGATCACCTTGTTGATTGAATTGCCATAACAACATGTTCGGTTGCCTCTAGGACTTCGACATCATCAAGAGGATCCTACCTCGTCGAGTCTTCAGCGACGAGCCATATTTCTTTTATTACTCACTTTGCATAAATTATTAATCATGCAATTTTTTTTATTATTATTACTATTATCTCCGGCTTGCACTATCTTCTGTGCACAGGTAAATGATCCGGACTGGGCAGTGCTGTCACCTCGGCGTATCGACATACCACGTTACCTCGGCTGGACCGGGGGCTTCGTCATCACTTCATTAACCCACGCCGGGTACTTCGGCATCACACTGTCGGCCTGCATCGGCCATGCTATGTCGCCACTTCGGAGCATCGAGCTCTTCGTTCTGCCACCTCGGGACCGGCTTGGGGGCTGGGACCTCGTCCCGCCGTAAGCTCGGACCGCGTCATCAATGCCGAACACATTAACCAGCTAAGTCACTTTTATGCTCAAAGTTTTAAAATTTTAATTTATTTTCGGTTCGAGCATGCTCACATACGGTATTTGTTAAAAACACTTCTCTTACCCAAGTTAACTAAGAGCTCTTAGATTTATATGAGTCGTTTTATAGTAAATGTCTTTTCTTTCTAGTCGTTGCAAAATCTTTTTCCATCACTCCTTTTTCGATGCAAGTGTGTGGTCAATAGCCGGATAGCCTATTTTCTCTCTAATGACCGCTCGAGTTTAGTTCGCTAAACTGGCCTTACGAGAAGTACTCTATCTTTGGGGTAGGAGGTTGAAGCCGAAGGCTGACTCACTCGACGTCTTTGAGATCGGATGTGTCATGTTAAAGCACGACAGAAGCACAAACTGATTTTAAGACCAATTTTCAGATTGGCACAAAAAATTGATTTAGTTTGGACGTAAAGTTTCCACACAAGTTTTTTTGTTTTTTAAGCTTATGTCATTTTTGATCTATTTGTGTGTCTTTCTTTTATGAGGCGGGACATCCTCTTGACCGAGGTACCCTGCGTAATAATCCAGCTTGCGAATCTTTTTCGACCCATAGTTCGACATTTTTCCTGCCGACCTGCACCTCGGTGTTGGGTTCAAGCATAAATCTCGCAGTACACTGTCGGACACTTTTTAAGCATCGACAATATCAACGGGATGCTGCGACTTGAGCCAAAACCACCAAAACCCAAGGTACTCCGAGGAGTCCTCGGCAAAATGTTCTCGATATTGCTTTATATGCATTAGTTTCGAATTGTGTCTTCGGTCAATAGTTGGGTTACCCGGCTTCTGTGCTTGCCTCCTATGTTTTGCCTTGTTCGGCTAGGTGCGCAAAGGGAGAACCACTGAGATTGTGCTTCCAGCTAGCATGGTTAAGCGCCTCAGTGGAGAAAGCCGAAAACTGACTGTCACAATAAGCATAAACTGGTCAATGATCCGACGACCGTATTAAACTATAAGATCAATAGAGGTCACCCCGTGTTAAATGACGGCGTTCATAACATTGGCCGTAGTGTTTACGGCTTGACCTCGACTGTCGCCGAACAGTAAATGGGGACTAGTTACTGGCCTCCAATTTTAAGCTCCTATGACTAAGTGAAAGTTATAAAGCCCGCATATCTGATTGCCTCGTTTCCGCTAACACAACTGCCTTCGGGCACCGAGACATCGGCTAAGGGTTGTTTTGTTTTCGTGAAAACACCCTGCGTAGCATCTACAAGGGGGTGGAAGCCGACGATGGGCCACTTTCAACTGATAAACGGTCGCAATGGAGTCAAAATAAACATATCATCGGCGTTTGTATTTAATATATGAGGGCTGCCTTCCGCAATCATTGTTATAAAGCCATAAATATGCATCAATTTGACTTAAGATTTTGGCCAAGCTGGGTTGCCTGGCTCCTATGCTTACTGCTACGTTCCCGATTGTTCGGCTAGCCGGTAAAGGGAGCACCTCTGTGATTGTTACTACCGGGTCATCCGAGTTAGTACCTCGGACTGGGTGAAGCCGAAAGCTAGCGATCTTAGGCCTCCTTTGGTTTAGAGGAATTTCATAGGAATTCTAGAGGATAGGATTCTTATAGGATTTTTTCCTTTAGAGCCCTTTGGTTTATAGGAATGGGTTCCTATTCCTACATAGGATTGGTTCCTATCCTCCACATTTCATAGGAAAATAAAAAAGAGCCTAGACTCAATGGAAAAATTCCTTTGATGTCAACCAAATGACATCTTGTTTCCTATTCCTACTCATAGGATTTGAGATACATGTTATCTCATTTCCTACAAGATTCCTATTCCTATGATAATCCTATCCTATGAACCAAAAGAGGCCTTAAAGGATATAATTGGTCAGTAATGACGAAAGTGAAAATTTGGTTCATTAATACCATAGAGTTCGGAAACTTTCCCCGAACTAAATCCTCAATATTTTCCTCCCACATTGATTGGAGGTGTGATCATGATCAGCATGACAATCCAAAGAAAGGAACCGATAGCGGGATTATTTTCTTTGGAAGATGTTTTCGTATCTCCATGCATACCTTTGTTTATAAAACCATATGGCCGCCTTGTTTTCCATAAATCTTTGCCCTTATAACGGCTTTATAAAGTAGGACAAACACTCCCCGGCTTCTGGCCGAGGAGGTTGAAGCCGATAGTCGGTCAACAAAGTTTTGTACAGTGCGGATCCGAATATTAATGATGTAAAGTACTTGGATACATAGAATCATTACACATAATTTGTGATTTACTCTGGATATCGATCCTTAATTCGGCCACCCGTGCCCGCATTAAGGCTCGGGGGCTACTGGTCTTCGGGCTTATCGTTCACTAATATTAAAGGGGCATATCGATCCCTTGATCTGGTGTTGCCACTTGACCAACGTCATGGGGGCTACTGCATTGCCTATTCAATGCAGAAAATTCAAAGTGCTCAATGTTCGGCTGGACCAGACTATGCGCAAACGCGTCTTCGAACAACAATAGGTACCATCTGGGACTTATCCGGCATCAAGCTAATTTATTACAATGACTTCTCAAAACCCTCTCTCAAGGGCCCATTCGCCGATCACTATTTTCACTAATATATTACACCGCGTTCCTAAGTATGCTGCCGAGCTGGGAATTGATCCTCGGGCTGATTTTACGAATCACCCTAAGTCTTAGGGGCTACTAAGGTCAGAGTTTGATTTTATCCTTCGGGTGCATCCCGGATATTAGGCCAACACGCACCTTGAGGGCTACTGGCTATACATCTTGACAGAGAATACATTGCACAATTCAGAATCGAATTCATAACAATCATCCCATGGCCGGGGTGGTGCACCACCTCGGATACAGTCTGACGTTGGTGCTCGACCGCAAAAGATACCTTGGAAACAGTCCGGCATAAAGCTCGGTTGCAAGTGGTTGGCTCCATAGAGGGCATCTCTGGCATTAAACTCGTTTGAACCCTTTTAACTTTTTCAAGACCAAGGTAATCTATGACACCTCGTATACAGTCCGGCGTTGGAGCTCGGATACATTCCGGCGTTGGAGCTCGGAAGCAGTCCGGCGTTGGTGCTCGGCTGCAAAAAATACCTCGAGTGCAGTCCGACGTTGGAGCTCGGACGCGAGAGGACACTGCCGCACGGGAAACACCTCAAACCCGAGCTGGGCGTAAAAATAACAAGGCATTGATAAAGGCCGATAACTTAAAGGGGCTCCTCGGATACCCGATATGTAAACTCTTCGGACTCACTTCGGCGATTCTCAAGATCGAAGATGGGAAGATTTGTTGAACCAATTTTTCAAGACCGGTGACCAAAGATGAAGAGCAGTTCGGAAGAATTGAGGAGCGTCCCCAACTTGAAGACCGGTTCAGGGGGCTACTGACGGTGTCCTGGACTAGGGGGTACTCACCACGTCGTCTCCCGACCAGGTGGATCGGGCCGAGCAGCCCCATGGTGGTTTACTCATGGGCCACTTCGGCCAGCCCATGCCGCATTCAGGGAATATTCCACAAGACTTGATGATCAAGACAAGGACTCCTCTCCACCAACGTATTCGACTAGGACTCTTGTTATCCTAGGCCTCTGGTACATTATATAAGCCGAGGCTAGGCTAGTCAATAGATCATTATGCCATTATTCATCATACCTCTAGGGCTTAGACCGTAACATATGATCTCGAGGTAGATCAACTCTGTACTTGATACTTCATTAATATAAACAAGAGAAGGACGTAGGGTTTTACCTCCATCAAGAGGGCCCGAACCTGGGTAAAACATAGTCTCGTGCGTTCCTGTTACCATTGATCCGAGAATCCACAGCTGGGACCCCCTACCCTGAGATCTGCCGGTTTTGACACCGACACCATCACAACAAATGAACCATCAGTATTTAATTTAACCCAACCACTAACAGGAGGACACCACTTAGGTTGTACCTCTTGCATCATTATCGCATGTGATTGATGTACCGGTTTGCCATATGAAATAACCACTTTCCCTTTGGACGGATCAGAAGATAGCTCAGTTTTGAGACCAACCAAAGAGTCCAAATAACTCACAAGGAATGTTCTAGATGCTTCCACAGGGGGAGGGGGTTTAAGGTGTACCACTTCATTGCGAATATGCCAAGCGCGCCAGAGAGTAACATAGAGCGCTCAATATCAGATAGCGGATATAGCACATGAAATAACCACTCTTTACCATTATTTTGGACAGGAGAGAGAGCCTGTAGCATCCACACCTTCGCCATGACCCTCCATAACTCGCATCCATGAGTGCAGCGACAAAACGGGTGAAAACTATCCTCAGTCTCAACCGAACACACAGGACATAAATCATCTATTTCCAGCCCTCTAGTGTGTTTGTTCTGCCACGTGGGCAATGAGTTCGTCGCAAATCTCCATGCAAAATTGCGAACTGTAGGAGGAACCTCACAAGCCCAAATCAACTTCCAGCAATCACGGCGTCCATCCGGTCTAGAACTAGACCCTGTAGCAGTATCTCTGTACACCTCTTCAAAGGCTAATTGATAAGCACTTTTTACTGTAAAAACTCCATACTTGCATGGTCCCCAAGCCATTGTATCGGGGCCTCCTGCCTAGATGAAGCTCGAATCTTAATAATCTCAACTACATCTGCCGGCATGAAATAATTTTGCAACAGACCATAATTCCAAGAGCCGTTTGCATTCAACAATTCAGAGACAAATCTAATGCGACATCTTCCTTGGACAGTAATAGGTTTGTATGAGTAGGGCCTGGGAATCCAATTGTCACGCCACACACGGATACTCCTCCCGTTGCCCACTCTTCATATCAATCCTTTTTTCAAGAGCTCAAGTCCATAACTCACTGCTTGCCAAGAGGAAGATGCATTCCCCGTGAAGATCGTGTCCTCAATTTTACCATTCAGATAGTATCGGGCCTTCAGTATCTGTGCGCATAGACTTTTTGGCTTAACAATTAACCTCCAGGCTTACCTAGCCAGAAGGGCTTGATTAAAGAGCCCAAAATCTCGGAAACTAGCACCACCTTTATCTTTTGGTTGTAGAAGATCATCCCAAGCTCGCAGTGTACTTTTCTTTTTTTCTTAGTGGGTCTGTTTAGGACACATCTATATGTGACATAGACCTGATGTTCACTATGTTTGTGGTTTATTTATTTTGTCCTAGTTTTTTTGGTTCCCTATTGATGCGTTATTTGTGGGAGTTTAGATATGACATCTTAGAAAACATTTAGATATGAATTAGACAAACTGCTAAAAAAAGTCTACGCAATTTCCGTCGGTTGTTAATTCCATATTTTTCTCCTTCTTCCGGTTGCTAATTACTAGTAGCTGATTCACAGTCTCTCTCTCTCTGTGTTGATTGTTAATTGCAAATTATTTTTCATTAATTAACACAGGATTTTTTTTATTCATCAGCCAACATATTACAATCGTTGATACATCCCGCAAGGAAAGGTGGCGTAGTCGAGACCACCAGCTACACAAGTTCTCACAAGTAGCCTGTTGTGCACATGGGCAGCGAAGCTAGCCTCACATGAAAAAAAAAAGTATTTACATCTTCAATACCATCCCGGCATACGAGCGCTTCTGCCAACAGGGCACCGGCCAGAAACTGTGCCAACGACTTGTAGCACGAGGAGACGACCCATGCTATGGGTGCCACACATCCAGTACCAGGCGACGGAGACAGCGGGCCCGCAGGGTAGACCACGCCCCCACCGCATGAGCTATCCTGTCAAGTTGCATGAGTTCTCCTGTCACGTAATAACAAACTACTCTCTCTGTTTTTAAATATTTATCTTTTTAAAAAATTCAACAAATAATTATATATGAAGCAAAATGAATGAATATACATTCTAAAAGACGTCTATATATCCGTACGTAGTAATCTATTTGAAATTTTTAAAAATATAAATATTTAGAAACGGAGGGAGTATATGCCACACGTCTCAACTGGCCGTTTGGCAGAGCTGCATGTCCTTCCCGAGTCCTCAGCTAGGACGTGTGCATTATCCTACTGCTCCTCCCGATTCTCCTGCCTTCAACGAGTGCATTGCGCTTCGCTCAGCAAGACGTTCCATTGAAACGTTGCTTGTTGGACTGCTTCCTAAATAATCTTTATAAAGAGCAGAGAGCATCGAAAGATAAACAGAACATATCTCTATCTCCTTCCTCACATACCACAAGTGCTGAGCCGCTGTCTGAACAAAGCCAGCCGTGCTGTCCGTCGTGCAACGGCAGCCCGTCGAGTGGTGTCTCCGTGACTCCGGCCGCCTCCTTCGACCCTGCACGGGGGCGGTCTAGAGTTTTCTGGGCAGCGTCCGCGCAACCGCTCCTTCAACATCCTCGACAACATCGTCTCCGGCGATTGCTGTTTCCTCGACGTCCTTGTCGACATCGTCTCCGCGGCCGTTGCTTCCTCTACGAGATCGTCTCCAGCAAACTCCATGCACGAACACCAGTGCACCGACGTCTAGACTGTAAGTTGCATCACTAGTACTAGATAAATCTGTGCATACTCTAGCCGATTCTATATCAGGTTGATCTACTGTTTATAGACTGTTCTCTGTTCCCGCTGCTAGTGGATTCAGCTATGCCCTGTGAGTATTGTAGATTATGTATCTTCATGTTAATCTGCTTGTACTACTACTTTATTGCAACTAGTATGGTAGACAGTCCTAGCACTTCACGTGATTTTTATTTGCATGCTTAGAACACATGGCTGGGTGCTATCACTCTGCTTATTTATGAATCTGAGTTGCATGCTTCTGAAGAAAACCATTTGCATGTTTAACCTGCTCCAGTGCGTACTAATTAAAGAAATTAAATTGATGACAAATTATACATTGTCTGTAACAATATCTAAACATATTTTAGTTCTATGTATATTTACTTTTATTCATTTCTACGACAAGCAATTCCGGAGTGTGGGAGTACTACATACTGCTACTCTTTTTTTTCAGAAATATACTATTGTTCTTGTGCTAATTACCGGGAGTAATTAACTTAATTAGTCCATGATTGCATGTGACGTCGCGGCTTTGCCCATCTGCGGTTCTTCTGCCATGCAATCGATCACATCGACCGGTGTTGCGTGCATCCCGTGGCCGCCTGCACCCGATTTGTCGCGCCGCCGTCCGCAGCAACATACAGGAGCACACGGCTGGACGCTGGAAGATTGGGAACCTGCTGTGAGAGCATCTAGATGCTGTATGTATCGATTGATACCGGGGGCGGATCTGGAGCTAATCTTATCCTAATGCACTACTTAACATGACATAAATTTTGCAAGCAACCGATGCATTAAATAAAGGCGTGTTTCATAGCTTGTAACACGGATTACCAAACATAAGAGAAATCATATTGTAAAAAATTAAAAACAAAATGCTACACTCAAACTGTTTAATATAATGCCAAATCAAACAAAAAAATTACTTGAAAACATGTCTTGCATTCTGAAATTTGAAAACACATCATCAGACACAAAGGTTTATTAACCTACAATAACAAAACTAGAATTAAAATTTTGAGTAGAATATAATAAAATGCCTAAATCAAAGTACTTAAATTTGCTATGAAAGTACTTAAAATGTTATAAATTACCTTTAGTACATTCTCTTCCTTCGAGCCATGAAATACTCAACCACTTGATCATTGGTGACCTTTTTCATTTGTTCCTTCTCCACATAACAAATAACATTATCACTCAAGCTGTCATCGTTGAGGCGATTGCGCAAGTAAGTTTTGACCAATTTCATTGCTGAGAAGCACCTCTCAACTGTAGCAGTAGCAATAGGCCATACAATTACTAGTTTCAATAACCGATAAAACAAAAGGTACATAATATGCCTCCTCGTCTGCACTGTTGGAATTTTGCTAGTAGGCCTTTGGCCCAAAGCCTAACTAAAATTCTGAAATTCTCTTGGCCCATTCATGCACACATGTGAGTGGAGTGAGTGAGGCTAAAGTTTAGTCCCACCCCGGAAGTTGAGAGAGAGTTGCACCTCTTTATAAGGTGAGCTCTTCTACCACTTGTATGAGCATGAGAAGAGGAGACCTACACGCGCGCTCCTCCTCCTCGCTCGCCTCGCCACGCCACGCCTTGCCTCGTCACGACGCGCCGCGCCGCGCCGCGCCGCGGGTTGCGGGATTGAGCCGAGCCAAGGACGCGTTAATTACTGAATCGCTTCCGATTCTTTTGGATCGTGATGACTCGGACGTGGGATTTACTCCCACGACTTACCCGGCCCGCACTATATAGTCAGGCAGACGTCTACCCTAGCCGCCACCACTTCGTATGGTTTCTCACCACCGTTCCAGATCATTGCGCCGCCAAGCAAGTCTTCTCCATCCCTCCTTCCGGCGTGCACCGCGAGAAGGGACAGCAGGCCTCCGGAACCCCGCCTCTCGTGATCCTGTACGGGAGAGGGGCGATCAGGTTTTTGGGGAGCGCACTCGCGCGACTGCTGGCAGCGACGACTTCGCGAACGACGACTTCTTCCCCGACCTCGGCAACCTTGTCCTCGACGACATGGGCGACAACGTCAACGCCGGCGGTGCTGCACCCGCTGCACCGTATGTGATTCTATCCTTCCTGTTCGAGATCGTGGTAGAATTCATACTTCTAGTATGTGCCCTAGATGTGATATGTTCATCTGCTATGCTAGTTCGCACGATTAGTTTAATCTCTGCTGCTGTGGTCATGATTTATCTTCTGTTTATTCGGATTAAATCTCGTAGTAATTTGCTCATATTTCCAACAATCCAAAAACCTGATGATAGGCAATTTACTCCGAGTGGTTTTGCTGCGCATCTGAAGCCGCCTGCCTTTAAGGGGGCGCAATATAAGAGGTGGCGCACGAGAGCAGTCTACTGGTTTTAGACCATGGGCTGCTATGATGCCACCAAGGGCAAGCGTGAGGGCGATCTTAATCCAGCACAGCTGGAAGCTTTTGAGAAGATCGATACCCTCTTTAAAGGCGCTTTTCTGAGTGTTCTTGATGACTCCATTGTGGATTCGTATATGTCGTTTGACAATGGCAAGGACATGTGGGCTGCGCTCGAGGCCATGTTTGGTGCCTCGGACGCCGGCAGCGAGTTGTACGTCATGGAGCAATTCTATGACTACAAGATGACTGATGAGCGCCCTGTTGTACAGCAGGCTCATGAGATACAGTCGCTCGCAAAAGAACTTGAGTACTTCAAGTGTGTGTTGCCGCACAAATTTGTTGCCGGAGGCATCATTGCCAAGCTTCCACCTTCGTGGAACAATTTTGCTACTTCCATGAAACACAAGAGACAGGAGTTTTCCATTGCGGATCTCATTGATACTCTTGATGTTGAAGAGAAGGCGAGAGCAAAGGACACACGTGCTCGAGTTGCTGAGGGAGGTTCTAGTGCCCACATGGTACAGAAGAAGAACTCCCAGCCCAACAAGTTCAAAAACAATAAGAACAAAACTCAGGGCAAAGGCAAGTTTGATACAAAGAACAAGCCATCACATTCTACCAACTTCAAGAAGAATTATCATAAGAAGGGGAAGGGATTTTGCCATGTCTGCGGTGATCCTAATCACTGGGCTCCGAAGTGTCCTAACCGCTTTGAGGAGCGCGAACATGAGAAGAGCGGCAAGTCCGCTAATGTTGTCATCGGTGATACTGATATGAAAGAATCAGGGTATGGTATTTTTCCTACCATCCTTTCAGTATTTCAATCCCCTGATTGGTTAATTGACACCGGTGCCAATGTACATGTTTGTGCTGACGCCTCCATGTTTTCTTCTTACCAGGCAATAGGGACTTCACCCGTGCTGATGGGGAACGGGTCACATGCCATCGTTCGAGGTGTTGGTACGGTCGATGTGAAGTTTACTTCGGGCAAGATTGTGCGTCTGAAGAACGTTCATCATGTGTCGTCCATCAATAAAAATCTCGTTAGCGGTTCCCGTTTATGTCGAGATGGTTTTAAGTTGGTTTTCGAATCCAATAAAGTTGTAATTTCTAAGTGTGGACAATTTGTTGGAAAATGCTATGAGTGCGGAGGCTTGTTCTGCCTATCTTTGTCAGATATTTGCACTAAAGTTATTAATAATGTTTGCCACAATAATGAGTCTGATATTTGGCATTCACGACTCTGTCATATTAACTTTGGTTGCATGACGCGGTTAGCCAATATGAATTTAATTCCGAAAATCTCTACTGTCAAAGGCTACAAGTGCCAAGTATGTGTGCAAGCTAAGCAACCTCGCAAGTCCCATAAGACTGCAGAGGCAAGAGACTTGGCGCCACTAGAGCTTATACATTCTGATCTTTGTGAGATGAATGGCGTGTTGACAAAAGGTGGAAAGAGATACTTCATGACGTTGATTGATGACTCCACTAGATATTGTTATGTGTATCTTCTGAAATCAAAAGATGAGGCTTTGACTTTCTTTAAAAACTATAAAGCTGAGGCAGAGAACCAACTTGATCGAAAAATTAAACGGCTTAGGTCCGATCGTGGTGGAGAGTATTTTTCCAATGAATTTGATCTGTTTTGTGCGGAACATGGTATAATCCATGAGAGGACGCCTCCCTACTCACCCCAGTCAAATGGGGTAGCCGAAAGAAAGAACCGAACTCTAACTGATATGGTTAACACCATATTAGACACTTCGGGTCTATCCAAGGAATGGGGGGAGGCGCTAATGACTGCGTGTCATGTCCTAAACCGAGTTCCCACAAAGCATAAGACCATGACTCCATTTGAGGAATGGGAAAGGAAAAGGTTGAAACTCTCTTACCTACGTACTTGGGGTTGTTTGGCGAAAGTCAATATACCAATTCCCAAGAAGCGCAAGCTTGGACCAAAAACCGTGGATTGTGTTCTTCTGGGCTATGCTTTTCATAGCATCGGCTATAGATTTTTGATAATAAAATCTGAGGTATCCGACATGCATGTTGGTACGATTATAGAATCAAATGATGCAACTTTCTTTGAGGACATATTTCCTATGAAAGATATGTCGAGTTCATCAAATCAGGAGATACCTACTCCATCTAGTGAGGAATTCACTGTAATTCCTGAACCCACCATTGCGATGGAACACGTTGAGAATCCTGTTGAGGGTAACAATGGAACTCCTATGAAGAGTAAGAGACAGAGGACTGCAAATTCTTTTGGTGATGATTTCATTGTGTACCTCGTGGATGACACACCCAGGACTATTTCAGAAGCCTATGCATCTCCTGATGCTGACTACTGGAAGGAAGCTGTACGTAGCGAGATGGATTCCATCTTAGCTAACGGTACCTGGGAGATCACTGACCATCCTTATGGGTGCAAACCTGTAGGATGTAAGTGGGTGTTCAAGAAGAAGCTTAGACCTGATGGTACGATTGAAAAGTACAAGGCACGGCTTGTGGCCAAGGGTTATACCCAGAAAGAAGGTGAAGACTTCTTTGATACTTACTCACCCGTGGCTAGACTGACCATAATTCGGGTGCTACTATCACTGGCTGCCTCACATGGTCTTCTCGTTCATCAAATGGACGTTGAGACGGCTTTCCTCAATGGAGAGTTGAAGGAGGAAATTTACATGGATCAGCCAGATGGTTTTGTAGTACCTGGTCAAGAAGGAAAGGTGTGCAAGTTATTAAAGTCTTTATATGGTCTTAAACAAGCTCCTAAGGAGTGGCATGAGAAGTTCGAAAGAACATTAACTGCTGTCGGCTTTGTAGTAAACGATGGTGACAGGTGCGTGTACTATCGCTATGGTGGGGGCGAAGGAGTTATTCTTTGTCTGTATGTCGACGACATATTGATCTTTGGAACCAAACTTGATTTAATCAAGGAGGTTAAGGATTTCTTATCTCGCTGTTTTGAGATGAAGGATTTAGGAGTAGCTAAAGTTATCTTAAACATCAAGCTGTTGAGAGATGAGAATGGTGGGATCACACTGCTTCAGTCTCATTATGTGGAAAAGGTCTTGAGTCGTTTTGGGTATAGCGACTGCACGCCTTCTCCAACTCCATATGATGCTAGTGTGTTGCTTCGAAAGAATCGACGGATTGCTAGAGATCAACTGAGGTATTCTCAGATTATTGGCTCGCTTATGTATTTGGTGAGTGCCACGAGGCCTGACATCTCTTTTGCTGTGAGCAAGCTGAGTCGGTTTGTGTCAAAACCGGGAGATGATCATTGGCATGCGCTTGAGAGAGTTATGCGCTATTTGAAAGGCACCGCGAGCTATGGGATTCACTACACCGGGTATCCAAGGGTACTGGAGGGTTATAGTGACTCAAACTGGATATCTGATGCTGATGAGATTAAGGCCACAAGTGGTTATGTTTTTACACTTGGTGGTGGCGCTGTTTCCTGGAATTCTTGCAAGCAGACCATCTTAACGAGGTCAACTATGGAAGCAGAACTCACAGCATTAGACACTGCCACTGTTGAAGTAGAGTGGCTTCGTGAACTCTTGATGGACTTACCTATGGTTGAAAAACCAATACCCCCTATCCTGATGAACTGTGATAATCAAACTGTGATCGTCAAGATAAACAGTTCTAAGGACAATATGAAGTCCTCAAGGCATGTGAAGAGGAGACTAAAATCTGTCAGAAAATTGAGAAACTCCGGAGTTATTACGTTGGATTATATCCAAACGTCGAAAAACTTGGCAGATCCCTTCACAAAAGGTCTATCACGTAATGTGATAGATAATGCATCGATGGAGATGGGTTTGAGACTCACCGCATGAGTTGTCCATAGTGGTAACCCACTCTATGTGATCGGAGATCCCGTGAAGTAGAAGTGGGAGACAAGCTGTTGGTCAGCTGGGAGGAGAGTATCCCTATATTAATTATCCCACTCCGTGAAGATGCAATACTCTCCTGATCTACATGGCAGGTTGATACTTATCTTAATGTGTTTCAAGTGGCTTATTTGGGTAAGCAGAGATGTTGTCCTGCAGAATATCTTCTGAGGAACACACCTATATGAATTTGATTGTTAACGTCGTAGTCTGTGAGAATTGGGTGGTCTATGATAAATTCATGAAAGGCCCTGGAGTATGACGTATATGCTCCACCCGTGGGGAAGCCTTGCGGCAGCCCAGTATCGGTCAAGAATTTATGTGAAACCAGTTTCACAGAAAACTTGTAGTTAAAGACATAGTCCACTATTCAAGTTGTGATCTAGTGTAGCATAAATTTCTAAGTGGAAGTTCAACTTCACGGTCTCCACTAAGCACCGATATATAAAACAATGTTTTGAAACTAAATGATGAGATGTGCCAATGAGACTTTGTGGGGGATTGTTGGAATTTTTCTAGTAGGCCTTTGGCCCAAAGCCCAACTAAAATTCTGAAATTCTCTTGGCCCATTCATGCACACATGTGAGTGGAGTGAGTGAGGCTAAAGTTTAGTCTCACCCCAGAAGTTGAGAGAGAGTTGCACCTCTTTATAAGGTGAGCTCTTCTACCACTTGTATGAGCATGAGAAGAGGAGACCTACACGCGCGCTCCTCCTCATCGCTCGCCTCGCCACGCCACGCCATGCCTCGTCACGACGCGCCGCGGGTTGCGGGATTGAGCCGAGCCAAGGACAGAGCTATGCACGTTGTCTATATTTTTGCTGCATGGGAAAATTAATGAGTCATTAATTAATAATTAACGAACGCGTTAATTACTGAACCGTTTCCGATTCTTTTGGATCGTGATGACTCGGACGTGGGGTTTAATCCCACGACCTACCCGGCCCGCACTATATAGTCAGGCAGACGTCTACCCTAGCCGCCGCCACTTCGTATGGTTTCTCACCACCGTTCCAGATCATTGCGCCGCCAAGTAAGTCTTCTCCATCCCTCCTTCCGGCGTGCACCGCGAGAAGGGACAGCAGGCCTCCGGAACCCCGCCTTTCGTGATCCTATACGGGAAAGGGGCGATCAGGTTTTTGGGGAGCGCATTCACGCGACTGCTGGCAGCGACGACTTCGCGAACGACGACTTCTTCCCCGACCTCGGCAACCTCGTCCTCGACGACATGGGCGACAACGTCAACGCCGGCGGTGCTGCACCCGCTGCACCGTATGTGATTCTATCCTTCCTGTTCGAGATCGTGGTAGAATTCATGCTTCTAGTATGTGCCCTAGATGTGATATGTTCATCTGCTATGCTAGTTCGCATGATTAATTTAGTCTCTGCTGCTGTAGTCATGATTTATTTTCTGTTTATTCGGATTAAATCTCGTAGTAATTTGCTCATATTTCCAACATGCACCATATTTTTTGAAAGCTCGGTGATTGTTGCTACGTTGGAAAAGCTATCATCTGTGCGCACATCAGTAATATAGAGCCGTAGATCCTTATCAAGATCCCTCAAATTCCTGGAATCAAAATCCTGAGGGTTAGCCATACTCATATTGTAACAGAAGAAGAGAAAATTACGCCGCCGCCGGTGCCGCCTGCCGCTGCCGTAGCTGTGCGGACATTCGGATGATCGGATCAACCCAGAAGACAGGAACGGATCCATGCTGCCGGCTGCCACAAATCGTCAATTCGTCAGGACTAGGGAACATATCAATTCCAATCTTTAAATCTGTAGAAAGATTAGCTACAGCCTACCGACTAGAGTACTACAGTAGAAGATTAGAAGTACTAGCTAGCTAGATTTTGCCTCTTGGCTCGATGGTTGCCGCCGCTGCACAAGTTCTCAATCTGTGAATCGATCGATCGCCACCGGCCGCTGCACAAGTCGATGAATCGGGGGTCGGGATAGATTAGGAGACGAGGAGACGTGGTTGTTTTAGTCAGATCGATTGTTCTGTTAGCTACAGAGCACCAGATGGATAGTTCATTGTGTTCAATGGGCTGCTGGAAGCGGACCAAAGGAGGCCTGGTGCGCCTGGAATAATGGGCCCTGTAGCACAATATTCGGCCCACCCTGATGCCCCGAGCTAAATACCTGATATTTAGTACGTAAAATGAAATCAGACCCTGTAGCCTGTGCTACAGGGTTGGCCCATTGGGCTCCGCCCCTGATTGATACAGAGGTTGGGGGTTAAAGAAAGTCGACCCAGCCGACAGAGACGGAGCAATGATTTGAATATAGGAGGAGGGAAAAAGATAACTATCACGCACTTAATATATATATCGTCTCGTATAAAATTAGATTGTACTCCCTCCGTAAATTAATATAAAAGCGTTTAGATTACTATTTTAGTTATCTAAACACTCTTATATTAGTTTACAGAGGGAGTATGTTTTTATAATAGCACAAGTGATAACTAATGTATGAGAAAATAAGGATGAATTATAAGTAGTTTGATGGCTCTCAACTGCTCTTCGCTCTTCGCTCTCCGCTCCACTCTCCTCTCCTCTCGCTCGCATCGCTCCCCGTTAAGCCCCCTCCGGCAGCGGGCTCGTGGCAACTGGTTGGTAGACGGCGCGGCGCTCGCACATCCTTGGCCTCCTTGCCCTCCTTGCCTAGAGATGCATCTGACGGGGTCCTGTACCGGGAGTGGCTAACGCCAAAGAGCCCGTCCTCGTCAACTGCAAGGGGGCTTACTAGGCCTGATGGAAGGAGCAAACCCTAGGAGGCGAAGACGACCTTCGTGGTCCCCAAGGCTAGAGGGCCGCGGTGCCCCAGATCGCATCTGCCATGTAAACCCTAGACCTCTCGTGCCTCTATAAAGGGAGGTCTAGGGTTCTCATTGATCATCTATCCACAGATAGAAAACTGTCGGTAGTAATCTCATGCACTGTTGTAATCCCTCGGTACGCTCCATTATGAATCTGTGTTTTGATTTTCGGCCGCAAAAAGTGGATTTCGGCCATCTCGGCCTGAGGCGAAAAGTATATTTAGGCCGAAATTGCTCAAATTTGGCAAATATTGGTCAAATTTAAGTCAAATTGCAGTCAAAATTTGGTCAAATTTCAGTCGAATTTTTTGAAAATGGCTGAAATTCGGCCATCTCGGCCTAGGGCGAAAAAAAGCTCAAACCAAAAATCAAAACACAGTTATGAATCATTAAAACCAGCAGGACAGGTATTACTCTCCAGAGGCCCGAACCTGGATAAACCCTCCGTGTGACCTCCGATCCATTACTTCCAGCCGCGCTTGGACCCCTATCGAGGGATCTGACGGTATTTCGCTCCATCACTTGGTGGGCCAGGCATGGGCAGCACGCTCTGCAGAGGAGCGTGGAGCGGCGAGGTGTCTTTAGATTCACGGTGACAACTAGCGGGGCTGTCGCGCCTGGGGGTGACAGAGGCGTGCGTGGGCTCGGCGCTAGAGCTGGCGAGCTGGGTGGTGCACGAATCTGGTGGGCCTGCTCCTCGGGCCTCGACGCGGACTAGGGGCGGCTCGATTGCTCATGGGCGTGATCGGTGACGTCCCTGTGGAAGCTGGTGGTGCGCTCTATGGCCTTGGTGTGCAGGTGCGCCGTGGATCTGGAGGGGGAGTGTGCGATGTGGAGGTGGTCGGTGGCTAGGTGTGCAACGAGAGGGCAAGCATTGGTGCGAAGGTGAAGTCGCCAAGAGGGATGACGCGCGGACTGGCCTAGTTGTGTTGGCGCTCATCGGCGAACGTGCAGTGTTCTGGCTTCGACGTCTACCGGCGGCAGCGGGAGGCAACGGTCGTGGGAAAGCTTCTGTGGCTTGTGGGCTCTGCTAAGGACTGGTGGAGGTGGCCAATGCAGTGACCTAGTGAGAAGGTGCTCAGATCCATCCGGATTTGGCCGTGGTGGCTCAACGGAGGACTTGCTGATGCATGCTACGCGGGGCTTGTGAGATTGACCCGGGCGAAAGCTTGTCTCGGCTTGTCTGGAGCTAGCAATGTCGACGCTTTCGAGCACCGTTTTCATCTTGGTGGCATCACCGAGGTACTCCTCGCCCCAACCTTTGCAGCTTCGCGTGAAACCCTAGATCCATGTGACCGGATGGTGACAATGCTTTGGCATCGTATCCCCTCTCGAGGGCTTCATCTTTGGACCTAGGCATCGGCAAGCGGGACCGATGGAAGATGGCGGTGTTGGTGTCATGGACTTTTGTGGCAACGATGATGGGAGTGTGCAATGTCGGAGACGCGGCAATGGTTGCGGTAGTCGGCTCTTCTCCGGCCTGTTCGTGGGATTACCTCGAGTTGTTTTGTTGCGGTGAAGCCGAGTCTGCGGTGGCGGAGCCTCGTTGGCAAAGATGACATGCAGCAGCTGGTCTGTTCGGTGGACTTTCACGATGCCAACCTTGCATAGTTCTCCTTCGGAGCTAGTGTCCAGAGTCGGAGCTGCGCTACCCTCAGCGTGGGTGGCTGAGTTTGGCATGAGCCTTCTTTTATTTCCGCATAAACTCTGTGGTGAGGGTTGATGTTCGTCTTCAATGAAGTCGGAGTCGCTTGCTCAGAGATTAGGGAAGGTGATGATGCATGTTGGGGAGAAGCAATGACGATGATGTCGGTGTGCGATCTTAACGAGACCCTCTATGTGAGGTGTGTGTGAGGTATTATGTGTGTGTCGCTTAGCAGTTTGTGATGGTTTTCGTCTGGTTTTTCGTTAATTAACTGGGCAACTCTTTTCTGCTTAATTAATGGACGAGTCAAATCTTTTGCTTCCATTTAAAAAATAATAATGAGTCCTGCTTTCAAAATTTTCCTCCCCTAACAAAATGTCTCCCCACGTCGCCGGAGCACCCGCGGGGCAGCGAGCCTGTAAAATGTTCCCATCCGAAAAGTATTGTCCTCGAAGACCTCTAGCACATAAACTCTTTGGCTTGTCCAATCTCCAAGCCCGCTTTGCTAACATAGCGTCATTGAACAACTGTAAATATTCGAAACCCATCCGACCTCTAACCAGGGTTGCCAACCGTAAAGCTTTGAATCCCATCCTAGCTCTAACCAAGCTGCTAGTGCATACCTCACTTATCAGGGCCCACACCTCATAGAGGTTTATTTCTCTATTATGCTGACAAGCAGGGCTTACATGTCCTCCCAAATAGCCCATCTGACCTCTAACCAAGGCTGCCAACCATAAATCTTTGAAGCCCATCCCACCTCTAACTAAGGCTGCCAGTGCATACCTCACTTATCAGGACCCACACCTCATAGAGAGGTTTATTTCTCTAATATGCTGATAAGCAGGGCCTACATGTCCTCCCAAACAGCCCATCCGACCTCTAACCAAGACCAGCAACCATAAATCTTTGAAGCCCATCCCACCTCTAACCAAGGCTGTCAGTGCATAGCTCACTTATCAGAACCCACACCTCGTAGAGAGGCTTATTTCTCTATTATGCTGACAAGTAGGGCCTGCATGTCCCCCGAAACAGTGTAGGCAGCGCATACCGGAGAAGGCATCATATTTGCACGTTGAGGCAAGTTCAAGCAACAGAAACTAGCATTTTGTAACTTAAGCTACCAAAGTGACCATCGAGTACAAGTTTAGGCACTCCCAGTTTGTTTACCTCCTTTATTTTGTCATCGTGGTGAGTCCGAAAGCTGCAGAGACTCATGCATAACATGCTTATATATATATATTAGCAAATATGTCCATGCGTTGTACCGGGAGAAAAAAAACATCCCTCATACACACATCCAACGACATGAGCAAATCCCTTAAAATCTTTCATGATTCTGCACGACAAGCGACAAGCAACATGATAAGTAGTGTTGCGCAAAACCATAAAGGTGTGATGATTTTTGAAGTGACTCAAGATGTTTCTAATTTATATTAAACAAAAATATCTACCTACTTATCGGTATCTGTTTACACTTTTGTTGCCGTTCCTCTTTAGTGATGCTCAACAAATATTGCATTACGATGAAAATAGCGAAGTACGTTTAAGTACACAACAATAACTTGTGCGTAAGAGCATTATTTTTGTCTGTAACTATCATATGTATTCAATTTAAATGGTGTCGGAACATATATAATAGGCATTTTCAAAATTAAAGAAGGTATGAATTAAGGTTGCATTGTAAACCTAATTTTATAAATGATTAACATGCATGATAATAGTATATTTAAAATCTAAACATAATTTAAATGGTGTAGGACATATATAATAGGCATTTTTAAAATACCCCATATAAAGAAGGTATTAATTAAGGTTGCATTGTAAACCTAATTTTAGAAATGATTAACATGCACGATAATAGCATATTTGAAATCTACACATTTCTCTAACGAATTTTCATATATAGTATGTTAGATTTTAAGTTAGGACTTGAAAGATATGAATATTCTAAAAAGTATTTGAATATACCCGTTAAAAAATTAAATAAAAATAGGCTGAGCTGGGATCAAACCTGGGTCTCTCAAGTGAAGGCGTGCGGCTCAAGCCAATGGGCTATTTGCAGGGTGAGGCTACACATCAGTTAACTGACTTTTTCAAATCGGGTCAGTCGATTTTTCGAACGTACGATCGAAATCCAACGGCGCCCGGCCTTTCTTCTACCTCCATATCTTCTTCTTCTCTAGCCGTCGCCCGGACCACCGACGAACCGCCTGCGACCACCACCTGCGGCCGGCAGCGCCGCCCCGCCCTCCCCGAAACCGCCCCTACTACCGGTCTAGCCGCCGCCCCCAGACATCCCTCTAGGCCCGCCCCCCTTTAAGTTTTTTCTCCGGTGAAATGCACCACCACCCCCACCCTAAACCCTAAGATAGATACTGGGGTAGTCCTCCGGCGAGCCCCTTCCTTCTCCTTCTTTACCTCCGGCTCACTACGGGCATCTCTCGAAAACCGACTGACCCTATTTCAAAATCAGTCGATTGACATTTAGCTAAAGTGCTATTTGCATGCTTGTGCTAAATAAGCGGGTCGCCTGGTAATAAACTAAAGTACAGTGCATGAATTTACGAATCATTTTTTACTCACTTATAAGTGGCATAATGGTAATTTGTGGACCTTTAAAAGGTAATTTCCATGATGTACCGCCAGAAGCAATAGTCCCTTTATTATTAGGTACAAACATGTACAACGCCTCAAATTTTTGGATGTCTGTGTGATGTACTGTCTTCCTAACCATGATCAAGTTCAATAATGTACTACATGCAACAATATATAGCCACAAGGGGCCATACACAATTTATCACCAGACACTGACACATCATAAGTAACCCTTCAATCTGAGCCCCCATTCCCCCATAGCAGAGTCAGTTATATCTCACGGCAAATCAAATGCAGAAGCTCTATTATTTGTCCAGCATTGTGTAAGACGGTAGGTCCTTGACCGCCAATACATCCTCTAAAACCAGTTCACGCTCCAACTGAGTTCTCGTGGATTTCATCACCTCCTGGCACAACCAAACAGTAATGCAGCTGATTACAGATTTAATGGTACAATTAAAATCAGGATTAGCCTACACGGAATGCAAAAAAAGCTTACATTGAACTCCATATATGAAGCACGTTTCACGAGCCACTGGGCATCAAGCATCCGAAAGGCTACACAATAGAGGTGATCAAACGCATTTTCATCTCGTCCGAGTAGTTCCAGGAAACGGATTCCTGACTTTGAAGATGGAACAGCTGCGAAAAAGTGAGAAGCGCAAAAACCAGGGATTAGGAACAATACCATTACAGAGCATTGCCAATGTTGGCAATTTCACTGGTTCTAGGAAATCTTAGCATCGACTCTAGTACAGAATCAGGTTCTAAGTGAGTTGACTATGTGGGGCCCAAGTTGGCTCAATATTGAGAGGATGGTAGATGATAAAAGAATATAATATATCTGACATGTGGGCCCAAAAGTAGGTGCTACAAAAAACACCGGAGAAATTTTAGTTTTCTTCGGACCGAGTTCTAGCAATTTTTTTAGAACCAATGAAATTGCACATGCTCTTACTTGATTGCAGATCCAACATCTGGATCAGCATGAATGAAATGTTGATACCAGCAACTGCAAAAGGGTACTCCCAATCTGCTCTTTGACCTTGCACTTTGTTCAGAAGCATTTGAAAGGATGCCTGATACAGAACAGATGTAATGATCAGACAAAACTAGGAGTATGTAATAACAGAGATATGACCAGCAGTTTTAATTCTAGGTCTTAACTGGGTAGTTCCTAGCGAAAAAGATGAGGTTCTCCAATGATATGTATCCACCACCCCTGCATGGAGACTATTTGTATTAGATGGCTTTATTAATTGAGTAAACAACACCAGAAGCGCAGCCTGGTACTTAAGAGTCAAGACTATTCAAAGGAGACCTGAAATCTGTTGATGGATCAGTGCCTTGCCAACCCATCTCCTTCCACGATTCTGATTTTAGAGGAGGAATCTCGCGACTTGGGTAAGCTAACTTCCACAGTTGTTTCAAGGCGTCCTAAAAAGAATAATGTCGATCAGTTGCTTTGCTTCCATGAGAGCATGCCCGGTGGAAAAACAATAATAATAATAGAGGGGCATGCCCGAGCTTTCCATTGTACGTACTTGGTGCTCAATACGGGAACCATCAAAAGGGATTTTCAATCTGCGTCTTAAATTGTCCAATCTTTCTTCCTGTAAAACAGAAGTTCAGAACTTAAATAATTCTAAGGGCCTGTTTTATCCAACTTTCGTCCACATGTTACCTGCAAAGGACTAAGATATACTGGATTGCTTGTTTCGTTATCCGAAGAAAAGGGAAACAACCTACCAAAAATTGACCCGGAGCTTACAATAATATTTGCTGCAACAAATAGCAAAAATGACAGAAGAATATCAATTATCACAGAATTAAGATCATGGCTAGGAAGACAGTACATCAATAGCCACAAGAAATTCATCTAGAACAAAAGCTCAACGACTTCCAAGATAGAGCATTGCTACATCAGTATATTGTTTACATGACTTGATACAATCAAAGATATATCATGGATTTGAAAATCAGAAATATTACTTCTAATTTTCATGATAGCTACCGGCCTGCCCATTTACACAAAGTAATCAGTGAATCTATATTTGGCAAAGATGAATAATAGTTTAATTCGCATACCAAGTGCTAGAAAATCATCAAACTAGAAGACGATATAACAGTCCGTTAATGTCAAGCATTACAAAGTGTATAGACAAATGCGTGGAGCAGTACCTAACCACTGTGCCCACTGCGCAATCAAATTTGAGAAAAGAAACGACCAGTGTAATTGTTCCTTTTTCCTATCATCATCATCCCACAAGTCTTGCCTTCTGGGGTCATATACCTTCAGGAGGTAAGGAAATTTGTCAATAGTCTGCATTCACCTCAAGGTTGGAAGAACTTATGAAATTATGTCTAGAAAATTACTAACTTCCGATCCGCCACCGTCATAACTAGACTTCCCTAGTAGAGGTTCATCCAGGGAATCTACATGGGATATGTCAACATGTTCATTCTTCCTTCCATCAACATCTGCGTGATGGAGCCGCCGCCTCAGATTGCTCGCTGACATGAAGTACTATGCCAGAAAAAGAGTCAGAACAACAAGAAAGACAGAAACAAAATCAACAACTTAGTTGTGTACTGAAGCACGAATATATTCATACAGCACACAAAGTATTATCTGGAACAATTCACTTGTAAAATGCAGGTTCTCTAAAGTAAAAAAGGAAAAAGAAAGAGACGAACTTAAAGTGCCCCTTAAATGCAGACTCAAAAGAAAATCGCAATCCTTCTACAACACCATCGAAATATTCAGAGTGCCTTCAGAAGCCTAATCCCACCAAATTATACTCCCCCATCGACCCCCACAGGTTCATCCGCCAAACTTCAAAACCTAACGCCTTTTTCACGATTTCGAAAAACTCCGGGAAGCATGCGCATACCTTCCGCTGGATTATAGCAGATTACGAGTTGACAAGGGGAGAACAACCGAGCTCACGTACCGAGGGGTCCTGGTCCTCGTTGATTCCGGGATCCGGCGATTGGGATGAGGACGAATGAGGGAAGAAGAAGTCTGCCTTGCGTTGGGGGAGGGGATTGATTCTGACTCGAAGCTTTAAGAAGAAGCGGGGAGGGGGAGAAGGGGGGTTGGACTTGGAACTTGGAAGAGACAGCTGCGGAAGGAACTCAGCTGCGGGAAGGATCCTTCGATCCAAAGCACTGACTCGACAAAATAGTAAATCTTGCCGTGCTGCACCTAACGGCGAAGCATCCACCGTTGCTTTACCTAACGGCGAAGCATTCACTTATAAAATGCAAATTTCACTCATTATATAAAACATATTTCAGTCAATTCAAAAAAGTATTTCACTCATTCCAAAATAATATTCACTCATTAAAAAAACTTATTTCACTCTTTTTAGAAAATGGATTTCACTAATTTCAAGAAAATATGTGGTTTCAAGAAGTGGTATATGTGAAATATAACTACCCCGCAAAAAAATATAACTGAAAATGAAATGAGTAAACGAAGCAACTTCACAATAAACACACTAAAATAAGGGGTTTCACAAAAATCATATTTCAATTTAAATCTGATTTCACTCATTTAAAATATATCATTTAAATAAAAATTATTTCACTCATTTTCAAAAAGTTGATTCCACTTATTTCAAAAGACTAATTTCACTTGAAAGACATGCTTAAATTTTGAAATAACAAATTTCAGATATTTCACACCAAAATATGCGTCATGTGTACGAACAAAAGATTACAGTCATTTAAAAATTGGTTACACTCAATTAATAAATGGTTTTACTTATTTTAGAAAACTGATTTCACTTATTTCAAAAAATAATCATTTGAAAAAACAATTCACTTGTCTCAAAACTAGATTCCACTCATTTTTAAATAATTTGAAATAATCAGCATGAAAACCAAATTTCACTTATTTAAAAAAATTGGTTTCAATTAGTTCAAAAAACTTATTTAACTTATTTCAGAAAATGGGTTTCACTCATTACTAACACTAAAATTTAAACATGTTTGAATGTATTCAAGATTGATCTTGTTCTAAAGGTCTAGGTCCCAAGAGTTCAAATATATTAAATGTTTCAGTAACGAAATTATGGTTTAAAAGATATGATGGATTAAATTAGCATTGATTGAATGAAAGGATGGATTTGCTGTATGTGAGAGGAGAGAGAATGGGTTTATTTTATTTGTGCAATACATGCATGTGAAGGAGAGAGATAGAGAGAGGGCATATGTGTGGGACCTACCCAGATTTGACATAATCTCATATGCAAAAAGTGGGCTGAAAAATACAAAGCTATACAATGAAATGGGCCTACGGCCAACACGAACCACATAGCACGGCGGATGGCACATATGTTCACTATATATATATATAGTGAGAGCAACTAGTTAATGAGCGCTTCTTCGGGAGTCTCGCAATGATCAGCGCCACCTGTCGCGCTTTGAGCGCTCTCTTAGAATTTTTTTTATTTTTTCGCACATGTTTTCGACTTTTTTAATGGTTTTTTTCTGAGTTTTCCTGACGTTTTGGTTTTCCACCGGTCTTTCTTAGCTTTTCAATAAAAAATATTGAAAAAAATTTCTTGCATAAAAAACGCATTTTCTTTTTTCCCTTTCGTGAGAGTCATGGTTTTGTTTGCGCGAGAGGCACGGTTTTGCTTCGCGAGAGTCACGGCCGTGCCTCTCGGAAACGAAAAAAAAACGCGTTTTCTGTTTTTTCCCTTCGCAGAGTCACGGTTTTGCTTCCGCGAGAGGCACGGATTTTCATTCGCGAGAGTCACGGTCGTGCCTCTCGGAAACGAAAAAAAAATGTGTTTTCTGTTTTTTTTTCTTTCGCGAGAGTCATACTTTTGCTTCCGCGAGAGGCACGGTTATGCTTTAGCGACAGTCACGGCCGTGCCTCTCGGCAACGAAAAAAAGTGTTTTCTGTTTTTTTCTTTCGCGAGAGTCGCGGTTTTGCTTCCGCGAGCGGCACGGTTGTGCTTTCGCGTCACGACCGTGCCTCTCGGAAACGGAAAAAAAATCTCGTTTTCTGCTTTTTTTCCTTTCGCGAGAGTCACGGCTTTGCTTCCGCAAGAGGTACGGATGTGTTTTCGCGGGAGTCACGGCCGTGCCTCCTCGGAAATGAAAA
The DNA here is from genome assembly GCF_003073215.2 of Triticum urartu. NCBI lineage: Eukaryota > Viridiplantae > Streptophyta > Magnoliopsida > Poales > Poaceae > Triticum > Triticum urartu. The sequence goes on along the minus strand of NC_053025.1, from coordinate 419,679,087 downwards.
AAAATGTGTTTTCTCTTCTTTTTTCCTTTCGCGAGAGTAACGGTTTTGCTTCCGCGAGAGGCACGGTTGTGATTTCGTGAGAGGCACGGACGTGCCTCTTTCGGAAAGGGAAAAAACCCATGCTCCTGATTCGGTTTTTTCATTGGATTTTTTTGTGAAAAAAATTTCATCAAAACCTATCAACATGGGATCTAGTTTTGAAGATCTCGAAATGAGAATCCAACGATGAAAGCGGTTCAAGATTTGGATGCACAATTTAAGAGATAAAACGTTTTAAATAAACGAATCTACGAAAAAAGGGAAAACTTCCAGGTTGCGACAAATGGTGCGTTGCATGTGCGTTACTTGTCGTAACCAGAGGAGTTGGAGTGATCTTTGCAACGAGTACTCCTTAACTAGTGATTTCAAAATATAATAGAACTAGTAACAGGGTCTTTGCAAATGACTCGATCATCCAGTTTTTTTCCGAGGCACAAACAGATGCTTTGTGCTTTTTTAGGGACAACGACTGCTTTTTCTATTTTCTTTTTGGCAGAGTTCATATAGAGTGGGATAGATACAAATTAGACTAGGGGTTGGAGCCTAAGGATCAACTACAAAAAAATCATGTGTTGTGCTTATCAGGGGAAATGGTGTGGATTGACAAAGGTGTTGCAATGCAATTTGGGGAATTTTCCTTGTAGATACTTGGGGATTCAGCTATCTATTAACCAACTATCCAGAGTTGATTGGCAGTCGATGTTGGGCTAGGTGCGCAACTTCATCCCTGCGTGGTTTCATCCAACGTCCAGGTCGGCTGGTCCTTGTCAACTCACTGATCGCGGCGAGACCAATCCACCAACTCATGGTGCTGGATGCCCAGGCTTGGGTATTTGAGGAGATCAACATATGGATGAGATCCCTTTTCTAGGTAGGTAAGGATAAGGCAAACAACGGTCAATGTCTAGTTGCTTGGGACATGAACTGTCTACTACTTGCTTCGGTGGCCTTGGTGTCAAATACCTACGGCTGCAGGTGATTGCGCTATGGGTTCAATGGGAGTGGTTGCGCAGGGCAGACCCCAAGAGACCTTGGAAGGGCTTAAGATGATGGTGGATCCGTGGGCGAGGCTTGTTTTTAACAGCTTGGTTAAAATCGCAGTTGGAGACAGAAATAAGGTGCTCTTCTGGAAGGACTGTTGGATCCATGGCTTCTTGATCGCGGATATTGCACCTTTGATTTTGGACATGGTCGACACTCGCTATTTGTCGGAGCTAACTCCGGCAGATCTCATGTATGGGGTCCTGAGCTGGTAGTGTTGGCATGATGGTAACAGAGACACATGTTTTACCAGGTTCACGCTCTCTCGAAGAGATAATACCCTACGTTTTGCTTTGATTGTATTGATATGATGGGGTGTAGGGTACATGTTGATCTAGCACGAGATCGTTGTGTAAGATTCTAATCGACTATTGACTAGTCTATCCTCGGTTTTTATAATGCACCGGATGTTGGGAAACGTTGCATGGAAAACAAAAAGAAATTCTACGCACACGCAAGATCTATCCATGGAGATGCATAGCTACGAGAGGGGAGAGTGTGTCTACGTACCCTCGTAGACCGTAAGCGGAAGCGTTTATCAACGTGGTTGATGTAGTTGAACTTCTTCGCGATCCAACTGATCAAGTACCAAACGTACGACACCTCCGCATTCAGCACACATCCATCTCGGTGACGTCCTCGCCTTCTTGATCCAGCAAAACGGTCGAAGTAGTAGATGAGTTCCAGCAACACGACGGCATGATGACGGTGGTGGTGATGCTATCTCCACAGAGCTTCTCCTAAGCACTCCGAAAATATGACTGAGGGACGAAACTGTGGAGAGGGGCTCCGCACGCGGCTAAGAGATTATCGTGGCCTTTGTGTGGCGCCCCTTGTTGGGAAATGTTGCATGGAAAACAAAAAATTTCTATCCATAGAGGTGCATAGCAATGAGAGGGGAGAGTGTGTCTACGTAGCCTCATAGACCGTAAGCGTTCAACAACGCGGTTGATGTAGTCGAACTTCTTCGCGCTCCAGCCGATCAAGTACCAAACGTACGGCACCTCCACGTTCTGCACACATTCAGCTCGGTGACGTCATCTGCCTCCTTGATCCAGCATGACGGCGAGGTAGTGGATGAGTTCCGGCAGCACGACGACGTGGTGACGGTGAAGTGATCTCCGCAGGGCTTCGCCTAAGCACTACTAATATATGACGAGGTGTGTAAACGGTGGAAGGGTGCCGCACACGGCTAAACAATTTTTCTGACCAATCACACGGCTAAAAAATTGTTCTAGGTATGCTACGCGCTCCCCTCCCACATATATATAGGTGGGAGGGAGAGGGAAGAGGCCAAGGGGCGCCCCAAGTAGGTCTGAATCCTACTTGGGCTCCTGCCCTTGGCCGCGCCCCCTGCCATATTTGTCGGAGGGGGGAAGGAAAGGGGGAAGAGGAAGGAAGGGGGAGGCCGAATCCTTCGGCCTCCCCCCTTTCCTTTCCCCACTTGGGCGGCTGCCATGGGGGGTGCGCCAGCCCCTTGTGGGCTGGTGTGCTCCCCTCTAATGGCCCAATAGGCCTACTAACCTCCCGGGGTGTCTGGTACCCCCCCCCCCCCCCCCCGGTACTCCGATGATCACCCTGTACACTCTGAAACACTTTCGGTGTCCGAATATCATCGTCCTATATATCAATCTTTACCTCTCGACCATTTCAAGACTCCTCATCATGTCCCTGATCTCATATGGTACTCTGAAAAACATCCAGTCACCAAAACATATAACTCATATAACACTATATCGTGAACGAACGTTAAGTGCGCGGACCCTACGGGTTTGAGAACTATGTAGACATAACCGAGACACCTCTCCGGTCAATAACCAATAGCGGAACCTGGATGCCCATATTGGCTCCTACATATTCTCCGAAGATCTTTATCGGTCGAACCGTTATGACAACAAACGTAATTCCCTTTGTCCATCAGTATGTTACTTGCCCGAGATTCGATCATCGGTATCCTCATACCTAGTTCAATATCGTTACTGGCAAGTCTCTTTACTCATTCTGTAATACATCATCCTGCAACTAACTCATTAGTCACTTTGCTTGCAAGGCTTCTTATGATGTGTATTACCGAGTGGGCCCATAGATACCTCTCCGATACTCGGGGTGACAAATCCTAATCTCGATCTATGCCAACTCAACAAACACCTTCGGAGATACCTGTAGAGCATATTTATGATCACACAGTTACGTTGTGACGTTTGATAGCACACAAGGTATTCCGCCGGTATCCGGGAGTTGCATACTCATAGTCGGAGGAATATGTATTTGACATGAAGAAAGCAATATCAATAAACTAAACAATCAATATGCTAAGCTAACGGATGGGTCTTGTCCATCACATCATTTTCCTAATGATGTGATCCCATTATCAAATGACAACACATGTCTATGGTTAGGAAGCCTTAACCATCTTTGATCAACGAGGTAATCTAGTAGAGGCTTACTAGGGACATGGTATTTGTTTATGTATTCACACATGTAGTTAAGTTTCCGATCAATACAATTCTAGCATGAATAATAAACCTTTATCATGAATAAGGAAATATAAAATGGCAACTTTATTATTGCCTCTAGGGCATATTTCCTTCAGTCTTGCACTTGCACTAGAGTCAATATTCTAGATTACATTGTAATGAATCTAACACCCATGGAGTCTTGGTGATGATCATGTTTTGCTCGCGGAAGAGGCTTAGTCAACGGGTCTGCTACATTTAGATTTGTATGTATTTTGCAAACTTCTATGTCTCCATCCTTGACCTTTTCACGAATGGAGTTGAAGCGTCTCTGATACGTCCATTTTGCACCATGCTTTTATATTGATATTTATTGCATTATGGGCTGTTATTACCTATTTTGGTACAATATTATGCCTTTTCTCTTTTATTTTATAAAGTTTACATGAAGAGGGAGAATGCCCGCAGCTGGAATTCTAGACTGGAAAAGGAGCAATTCTAAGAGACCTATTCTGCACAACTCCAAAAGTCCTGAAAATTTACGGAGAATTATTTTGGAATATATAAAAAATATTGGGCGAAGAAAATACCAGAGGGGACCCACCAGGATGCCACAAGCCTAGAGGCGTGCCCTACCCCCTGGGCGCGCCCCTGTGGCTTGTAGGGCCCCGGCAGGCCTATAGTGCCCATCTTGTGCTATATGATGTATTTTGACCTAGAAAAAATCATAAGGAAGCTTTTGGGACGAAGTGCCGCCGTCTCGAGGCGGAACCTGGGTAGAAGCAATCTAGGGCTCCGGCGGAGCTATTTTGTCGGGGAAACTTCCCTCCCAAAGGGGAAATCATCATCATTGTCACCACCAACGATACTCTCATCGAGAGGGGGTCAATCTCCATCAACATCTTCACCAGCACCATCTCCTATCAATCCCTAGTTCATCTATTGTATCCGATCTTTGTCTCAAAACCTCAAATTGGTACCCGTGGGTTGCTAGTAGTGTTGATTACTCCTCGTAGTTGATGCTAGTTGGTTTATTCGGTGGAAGATCATATTTTCAGATCCTTAATGATATTCAGTACTCCTCTAATTATGAACATGAATATGCTTTGTGAGTAGTTATGTTTGTTCCTGATGACATGGGAGAAGTCTTGTTATCAGTAATCATGTGAATTTGGTATATATGAGTTTGATATTTTGATGAGATGTATGTTGTCTTTCCTCTAGTGGTGTTATTGAACGTCGACTACATGACACTTCACCATGATTTGGGCCTAGGGGGAGGCATTGGGAAGTAATAAGTAGATGATGGGTTGCTAGAGTGACAGAAGCTTAAACCCTAGTTTATGCGTTGCTTCGTAAGGGGCTCATTTGGATCCACATGTTTCAGGCTATGGTCAGATTTATCTTAATTCTTCTTTCATTGTTGTGGATGCTTGCGAGAGTGGTTAATCATAAGTGGGAGGCTTGTCCAAGTAAGGACAACACCCAAGCACTGGTCCACCCACATATCAAATTATCAAAGTAACAAACGCGAATCATACGAGCATGATGAAAACTAGCTTGACAATATTTCCCATGTGTCATCGGGAGCACTTTGCTTTATATAAGAGTTTGTCCAGGTGTCGGTGTCAAAACCGGCGGATCTCGGGTAGGGGGTCCCGAACTGTGCGTCTAAGGCGGATGGTAACAGGAGGCAGGGGACACGATGTTTACCCAGGCTCGGGCCCTCTCGATGGAGGCAATACCCTACGTCATGCTTGATTGATCTTGATGATATGAGTATTACAAGAGTTGATCTACCAGGAGATCGTAGAGGCTAAACCCTAGAAGCTAGCCTATGGTATGATTGTTGTTGTCCTACGGACTAAACCCTCCAGTTTATATAGACACCGGAGGGGGCTAGAGTTACACAGAGTCGGTTACAAGGGAGGAGATCTACATATCCGTATTGCCAAGCTTGCCTTCCACGCCAAGGAAAGTCCCATCCGGACACGGGACGAAGTATTCAATATTGTATCTTCATAGTCCAACGGTCCGGCCAAAGGATATAGTCCGGCTGTCCAGAGACCCCCTAATCCAGGACTCCCTCAGTAGCCCCTGAACCAGGCTTCAATGACGATGAGTCCGACGCGCAGTTTTGTCTTCGGCATTGCAAGGCGGGTTCTTCTTGCGAATACTCCATAGAAGATTTTGAACACAAGGATAGTGTCCGGCTTTGCAAAACAAGTTCCACATACCACCGTAGAGAGAATAATATTTCCACAAATCTAATCTGCTGACACGTTTTGACAGCATGACATCATGTCATGGCCTGGTCATTATTCAAACCGTTTTTCTCAACCAGCACCGCACATATCGCGAGGCAGTTTTCTTGACACGTCTTGTCAAAGCAGAGATCGTGTCCCCCTTATTACGGAATTCTCATCAATACGGACGTGGGTAACCCAACCGCGCCATCAATTACGGCGCTTGGGGAATAAGCAATTTTACCAGGCAAGTGGGGAGGCGCATCGCCTATTCCGCCCTTATAAAGGGACAAGGATTCACCCTTTTTACCCACACCTTCTTCCTCCTTGCTTATCCATTATCGCACACTCGAGCTCCAGCGCCCAAGTTCGCGTCTTTCTTCTCAAACCACTCCAAGCATGTCCGGAGCGGGAGGCAAGTGGATGGTCTCCTTCGTCACAGAGGAGAACATCACAAAGTTACGGGAAGCCGGATATCTGGCTGCGGATATCGCGCACCGGCTGCCAGATGCAGGGTAGATCATCCCTACGCTCGAACCCCATGATAGGGTAGTTTTTCTTACCCACTTCGTCCGCGGACTGGGATTTCCCCTCCACCCATTTGTCCACGGGCTCATGTTCTACTACGAGCTGGATTTTCATGATCTGGCCCCAAATTTCATCCTCAACATCTCGGCGTTTATCGTCGTGTGCGAGGCCTTCCTCCGCATCAGGCCCCGGCCTTCCTCCGCATCAGGCCCCACTTCGGCTCTGCGATCAGGCCCCCTTTGCTCCTCAACCAATCTCGGCTTTATCGTCGTGTGCGAGGCCTTCCTCCGCATCAGGCCCCACTTCGGCCTGTGGCTGAAGACCTTCAATGTTAAACCGAAGGTGGTGGTCGGCCAGCAAGCAGAGGAGACCATAAAGGGGTGGCAATCGGGGTGGTTCTACATCACCGAGCCGCGCGACACCAACTGGGTGGCGGCCCCCAAATTTCGATCCGGAATCCCCACGCGGCTCACTTCCTGGAAAGAGAAGGGCATGTCTTGGGGTTCCCCGGTAGAGCTGACCGGACTCCAGACCTGCATCAGGAACATGATGAGCAAGAAAATCAAGCTCGTCAACGTGGTCCAGGTCATGCTCTTCCGTTGGATTCTCCCGTGTCAACGACGGGCATTCAATTTGTGGGAGTTCGACCCGGCCAAGCACCAGACGTTGCGAGAGCTCTTCGACACGATGCACAAGGACGTCTGGAGGGTGCTGTTCAAGGGCGCCGAGGTACCTCCTCCCCTTACCGAGGACCGCGGACTCAGTGCAAAGCGCCATGCCAATCCGGTAAGTTTTTATATCTCATAGGGTATTTATTTGCCCTAGTTTAATGATGTGCAGAATCTAAGCTTCCATGCCATTAACAGGACTGGGTAGAGACAACGGAGCAGCTCGATTGCCCAGCCCCCCTGCCTAAAGATCCTGCAGATGCTCTCCTAACGGAGATGCTGGTTCTGGCTCCTTACGAGGTGTCGTTGAAGAAGGCCCAGAAGAAGGCCACGTGGACCTGAAAGGGTCTCCGGCGCAAGGTTATGTCGGACTCATCGTCCGATAACTCCGAAGCGCACTCCTCCCACGAATACGAGGAGGGGGGAGAGAAAAGTTCTCCCCTCCCCCAGCCGGGGGAGATAAGAAAAGGAAAGCCGCCCCAACCGGGGAGGCCGAAGGGTCCAATAAGGGAAGGACCCTCCTTCCGGACTGCTCCACGACGGCCACCCACAGCGACGACGAGTGGTTACCCAGGTACAAGCCCCTGGCGAAGTCATAAGTATCCAGATACCATAGTAATTCACGGTATGTTTTATTGCACTGCTTCTCCTTACGCCGAATATGATTATGCAGTCCGTCCTGAGCCCATCTCGACGTATCTTCGTCGGACGGTTCTTTGGACTCGTCGGATATGAACAGCGATTCACCTCCGACCGCCTTCACCCCTTGCCCTATAGACAACGTCGAGGTGTTGTCTCAAAAGGCACCAAGCTGAGGGGAGGTAGTCCTGGGGGCGCCTCGAGGCGACCTTCCGGACCCTGGGCGTAGAGGGAGCAAGATCCCCACAGGCTCCAAGTTCGGCCCCCAGCCGAACACTGCGCCGGAACCTTCGGTGGTTCCGGACTCCGGCAGGCGATCCTCCGTTAAGGGGGGCAAGCCTCTCATGCCGGTGTCCTCTGTCCATCCAGAGGCGCCAGACAACTTGCTGGAAGCGCTCCGTGACGCTTCCATCGACGAAGAGCACCGCACTATCATGAGTGCGGTGATCGAGAAAGTTCAGTCTGCCAAGAACAGACTGACCGAAGCTTGTGCCAGCCTCCTAACCGACTTTTAGGTAAGCAATCAAAATATAGGAAAATATTACCACATAGACAGTAGCCCCTGATGCTCTGTTTGGCGTTCGCGAAGAAAGGCCGAATAGAGGATCAAATAATGACTCAGGAGTCTAATCAGAATATGTCTGTGTGCATGTGTAGGCTTCGCTGCTGGCCGCTGCCGCACGTACTGCGGAGGTTGCTGCACTGAAGCAGGACCTGGAGCGATCCGAGGACGAGCTCGGCCTTACCAAGAGGCAGCTCGAGGAGAGCAAAGGTAAGCAATACCTTGTCTACACATTAAAAAGAAGTTCGGTTGTAAAGTAATAGGATCATCATGAATTTGCCAGGGGCCACGACCGAGGTGGCGACCCTGAAGAAGGCGATGTCCGAGGCCGAAGACAAAGCGGCCAAGGAGCGCCTTGAGGGGGAAAGCAAGAAGCCCGGGTAGGCGAGGTGCAGCAAGAGCTCGAGGCTCTCACCAAAAAACACGAGTCCTTGGAGCTTGACTCTAAGACACGAGAGTCCGAGCTTGCGAAGGCGCTCGAAAGCGCACGGAGCGCCAAGGCTGAAGCCCACAAGGCCCTCCAGGAGATGGATGCGGTGAAGAAGATAGCAGCGGGTAAGGCATTCATTATGCAAAGCAAGCATGTGAAGGAAACTTTCCTTTTACTTACCCGAGTTCGGAGCTCTCCAGGAGCATTCACAGATCTTCCCCGCAGTGTACTGGATGCCGGGGAGTTTTACCGAGCTGAGGAGGGGAGCTCGACGGAAAAGTTGTTCTGGTCACAGTATACTGGAACCGAACACCCAATGCCCTTGAGCGACCAGCTGAAGCAATTGGTTGAGCTTCACAAGGCGGCCGAATAGGCCATGAAGGGCCTTATAGTCCGGATGTGGCCTGGCGAGCCCCTGCTCGGCAACTACTTCAGTCTGGTGAGGCAGCTTGTGGATGCCTGCCCACGGCTTGAAGTCATAAATCGGTCCGTCTGCATCGAGGGTGCGTGCAGGGATTTTGCCCGGGCGAAGGTGCACTGGGAGAAGCTGGACACCGTGAAGCTGGTGAAGGAGGGGCCGCCGGAGGGCAAGGAGCATCGCTGCCCAAAAATGTATTATGACAGTGTCTTGAAGGGTTCTCGCCTTATGGCGGAGGAATGTGCCAGAGATGTAATTTTTGAATGAACATGCTCATGTGATCCTGTAATATGAAACGAGGTCATTTGTGCTATGCAACGCTTTTTGAATTTAAAATATTACCTTCTGTGCGGCCGTTATAAAATCTGAGAGTTGGCCAGTCGCCGGCTTCTGCCCCCATGTAACTAGTACTGGGGTGTTCGGGATAAACCTGAGCACTCGTTATCCCAATTTTGGGTCCTTCGAGGGAGGTGTTCAGCACAATGAACCAGGCAATCGGACTATAAGGCTTTATCACTCTCACTTAGCCATAGAAGTCTACAATTTTAAATTTTGGCAAAGCCCCTAGTATTTGTAAGGCCGAATTTGGGGCGCTATATACGCCTAAGTCGGGCAAGGCCGACTTCTCGCCCGAAGCGGAAAAAGTCTTTAAGGACTTGAGACCTCTCGAACAGCAACCAGCTCTCGCCTTATCATGACAGTCAGTTTTCGGCTTTCTCTACTGAGGTGCTCGTCCGGAAGAACCGGGACACAATCGCAGTAGTTCTCCTAGCGCTACCTTAGCCGATATAGCGGAACGTAAGGTACCAAAGCATGGGAGCCGGGCAAACCCAACTATTGACCCAAGACATGATTCAGAGCTGATGCATATAATGCTATAAGTTCGGGGTGCCGCACTGTCGAAAGTATTCGGACTTCTCACACCGTATTATGGGGTAAACGAAAGCCCCTGGCGTACTGACCGTACCAGAATGTACGGGTGCAAGTTGTTGTAAATGAACATATAAGAAAAAAGGGATGGTAATGCAATAATAGACTAATCTATGTATTTAAATAATACGTCGAAGCGTACTGATACAAGTAGTGCAATAAGCAAAAAATAGGACTATTTAACATGTCCTATCTAAGGGCAAGCTGCGTAAGGATAGTGAAAAGCGGGTATATCGATTATTATTAGAGACCACCTGGGGGTTCCCTTGTACGTCTTAGTTTCTTGCCTCCTTGGTTGTTCCTTCCCATAATGTGTCCGGCAATCCTACTGCCGGAAAGGGCTTCCAGAGAGTAAGGTCCTGAAAGAGAAAAAATGATAAAGGTATGCAGCCCCTAGGGCAGTTAAGCCGCATTGCGGGACGTGCCCTAATCGTACCCTCGCCTATGCCCATGGTATTTTCAATGCGTAATTATGTACGCGCGGCACGGATTTTGTCGCTTGAATGGGACTAGGACGGGGGCCGAATTGCTAGGCGAGCTCTGAACGTGCCAGGCGATCCTGTTGCATGTTAGTCCGGACTCGCTTGACGGTGTCCGGGGGCTGTATCGCCGAATTAGCGGTTTGCCTTAGAAGGCTGCTTTGTGCTTCTGCTGCGAGGGCCGCAGTGTGCTCTTCCGTGTGGAGCGAGCGTTCTGTATTTCCATTGACTGTTATTGTAGGGTTTCGTAGTAATTTCAAAAAATTTCCTACGCACACGCAGGATCATGGTGATGCATAGCAACGAGAGGGGAGAGTGTTGTCTACGTACCCACGCAGACCGACTACGGAAGCGTTGACGCAACGTAGAGGAAGTAGTCGTACGTCTTCACGATCCAACCGATCAAGCACCGAAACTACGACACCTCCGAGTTCGAGCACACGTTCAGCTCGATGACGATCCCCGGACTTCGATCCAGCAAAGTGTCGGGGAAGAGTTCCGTCAGCACGACGGCGTGGTGACGAACTTGATGCACTATAGCAGCAGGGCTTCGCCTAAACTCCGCTACAGTATTATCGAGGAATATGGTGGCAGGGGGCACCGCACACGGCTAAGGAATAGATCACGTGGATCAACTTGTGTGTTTCTGGGGTGCCTCTGCCTCAGTATATAAAGGACTAGAGGGGGGAGGCTGGCCGGCCAAGGTGTGGCGTGCCAGGAGAGTCCTACTCCCTCTGGGAGTAGGATTCCCCCCCAATCCTTGTTGGAATAGGATTCGCGGAGGGGGGAAAGAGAGAGAGGGGGCCGGCCACCTCTCCTAGTCCTAATAGGACTAGGGGGAGGGGGGAGGCGCGCAGCCCATGTAGGGCTGCCTCTTCTCTTTTCCACTAAGGCCCATCATGGCCCATTTAACTCCCGGGGGGTTCCGGTAACCTTCCCGGTACTCCGGTAAAATCCCGATTTCACCCGGAACACTTCCGATATCCAAACATAGGCTTCCAATATATCAATCTTTACGTCTCGACCATTTCGAGACTCCTCGTCATGTCCGTGATCACATCCGGGACTCCGAACAACCTTCGGTACATCAAAATGTATAAACTCATAATATAACTGTCATCGTAACCTTAAGCGTGCGGACCCTACGGGTTCGAGAACAATGTAGACATGACCGAGACACGTCTCCGGTCAATAACCAATAGCGGGACCTGGATGCCCATATTGGCTCCTAGATATTCTACGAAGATCTTTATCGGTCAGACCGCATAACAACATACGTTGTTCCCTTTGTCATCGGTATGTTACTTGCCCGAGATTCGATCGTCGGTATTCCTATACCTAGTTCAATCTCGTTACCGGCAAGTCTCTTTACTCGTTCCGTAATACATCATCCCGCAACTAACTCATTTAGTTGCAATGCTTGCAAGGCTTAAGTGATGTGCATTACCGAGAGGGCCCAGAGATACCTCTCCGACAATCGGAGTGACAAATCCTAATCTCGAAATACGCCAACCCAAAATCTACCTTTGGAGACACCTGTAGAGCTCCTTTATAATCACCCATTTACGTTGTGACGTTTGGTAGCACACAAAGTGTTCCTCCGGTAAACGGGAGTTGCATAATCTCATAGTCATAGGAACATGTATAAGTCATGAAGAAAAGCAATAGCAACATACTAAACGATCGGGTGCTAAGCTAATGGAATGGGTCATGTCAATCAGATCATTCAACTAATGATGTGACCTCGTTAATCAAATAACAACACTTTGTTCATGGTTAGGAAACGTAACCATCTTTGATTAACGAGCTAGTCAAGTAGAGGCATACTAGTGACACTCTGTTTGTCTATATATTCACACATGTATTATGTTTCCGGTTAATACAATTCTAGCATGAATAATAAATATTTATCATGATTATAAGGAAATAAATAATAACTTTATTATTGCCTCTAGGGCATATTTCCTTCAGTTATGACCCCCTAGGTCCTGGCATCTTGAGCTTGAGGTATGCGTAATGCGGTACCGCATTGAATTTTGCAAATGTGGTTCGCCCGAGCAGTGCGTGATAGCCACTGCGGAACGGGACGATATCGAAGATTAACTCCTGACTTCAGAAGTTGTTCGGAGATCCAAAGACCACTTCCAGTATGATTGAGCCCGTGCAACGGGCCTCTACACCTGGGATGATGCCCTTAAAGGTGGTTTTGGTGGGTTTGATCCTCGAGGGATATATACCCATTTTACATGCTGTATCTTGATAAAGCAGGTTCAGGCTGCTACCGCCGTCCATAAGGACTCGAGTGAGGTGAAATCCGTCGATAATGGGGTCTAGGACCAATGCGGCGGATCCGCCATGACGGATACTAGTGGGGTGATCCCTGCGATCGAAATGATCGAACAAGAGGACAATGGGTTGAACTTTGGGGCGACGGGCTCTATCGCATAGACGTCCCTTAGTGCACGCTTCCGTTCCCTCTTGGGAATGTGGGTTGCGTATATCATGTTCACCGTCTTCACTTGTGGGGGGAACCTCTTCTGTCCTCCGGCGTTCGGCGGCCGGGGCTCCTCCTCGTCATCACTATGCAGCCCCTTGTCCTTGTTTTCGGCATTCAACTTGCCGGCTTGCTTGAACGCCCAACATTCTCTGTTGGTGTGATTGGCTGGCTTATCGGGGGTACCGTGGATTTGACACAAGCGATCGAGTATGCGGTCCAAACTGGACGGGCCCGGAGTACTTCTTTTGAATGGATTTTCCGCTGACCGGATCTAGAGCCTCTGAATCCGGCATTGACTGCCGTATCATCGGTGTTATCGCCATTGTTGCGGCGCTTTTGTCTGTTACGATGTGGTCTGCTATTGGCATCTTTGGTATCCGAAGTGCCCGGATTCCTTGATGTGTTGTTGCTGCAAGCCAGCCAGCTATCCTCGCCCGCGCAAAAGCGGGTCATGAGTGTCATGAGGGCTGCCATAGACTTCGTCTTCTCCTAGCCGAGGTGCCGGGTGAGCCACTCGTCACGGATGTTATGCTTGAATGCCGCTAAGGCCTTTGCATCCGGACAGTCGACAATTTGGTTTTTCTTAGTTAGGAACCGTGTCCAGAATTGCCTGGCCGATTCCCCTGGCTGCTGAGTTATATGGCTCAAGTCATCAACATCCGGTGGTCGCACATAAGTGCCCTAGAAGTTGTCAAGGAATGCATCTTCCAAATCCTCCCAACTGCCGACGGAGTCTGCTGGCAAGCTATTCAGCCAATGCCGAGCTGGTCCTTTGAGTTTTAGTGGGAGGTACTTGATGGCATGCAGATCATCACCGCGAGCCATGTGGATGTGAAGGAGATCCTCAATCCATACAGCGGGATCTGTTGTACCATCATACGATTCGATATTTATGGGTTTGAAAGCCTCTGGGAATTCGTGATCCATAACTTCATCAGTGAAGCATAGGGGGTGTGCGGCGCCTCTGTGCCGGGCTATATCACGACGCAGTTCATATGAGTCTTGTCTGCTGTATTCGGCCCGACCGGATTTACTTTTAGTGTATCCGGCGCGACGGCCATCGTCCCGCGTTGGCGCGCGCCCCCGTGACCCGTATATCAACCTTGCATGTTTTGCCCTGCTGTCTAATACGTCTTGTAGGTCCTGTGTGTTGCCCCGGGCCTTGGTATTTTTGTTTGAGTGGCGGCGGGGTGCAGGCTGAACTTCAGGCTGAAACTCCTATCTGGCTCGGCCACGAGGTGGCTGGTTAGCCGCATCGTACACTGGTGATGTAGGTTTCAATGCTTCCTCCTCGAGGTGAGGTAGCAACCTGCGCTTTGGGTAACTCTTGGAGGGGCACTCGAGTTCGTATTCCTCGGCCGCAAGGACTTCGGTCCATCTGTCTGCTAGCAAGTCTTGATCAGCTTGAAGCTGTTGTTGCTTTTTCTTCAAGCTATTTGTTGTGGCCATAAGCCGGCGCTTGAAGCGCTCCTGCTCGACGGGATCCTCAGGCACGATAAATTCTTCGTCGCCGAGGCTTACCTCGTCTTCGGAGAGAGGCATGCAATTGTCCTCCTCCGATTCTCCATCTGCTGCCTGCTCTGGAGGGCTGGCTTGTTCACCCTCCCACTCTAAATCGTGCTGGAGGGGATTGTTGTTGTCTTCGGCACTATCCGGAGTGTTATTGTCTCTTATGTCGGTATCACTACTTTTGCTATGGCGGGAATTAGAGCGGCGCCGCTGACGTCGGAGCTTGGGTTGCTTCTTGGAGGGGTCATCCTCCGTTGTCTCATTGCCATTGCCTTCTTTAGGGGTGTCCACCATGTATATATCATATGATGAGGTGGCGGTCCAGCGCCCTGTGGGCGGTGGTTCCTGTTCGTCTCCTGCATCGTCGTCCACACCGTCGATGTCTTCGGAGTCGAAGTCGAGCATGTCGGTTAAATCGTCGACAGTGGCTACTAAGTGGGTGGTGGGTGGGGAGCGAATTTCTTCGTCGTCCTCATCCCATTCTAGCCGGACATAATTCGGCCAAGGTTCCCCTGACAAGGAGAGAGACCTTAATGAATTTAGCACATCGCCGAAAGGCGAGTGCTGAAAGATATCCGCGGAAGTAAACTCCATGATCGGTGCCCAATCGGATTCGATAGGCACGGACGCAGGCGGTTCAGAGCCTATGGCCGGGGACGAATCCAATTGTTCGGCGACACGGCTCTCGCAAGGGGTGAAGTCAGTATCCGGCTCCATCGCCACTGAGAGTGCGGCCTCCATGGCGGGGTCTATCCCTCCATCCTCAGATGGCGCAATTTTCTCCGGATTGAAGGCCAGAGTAGTTGCAGATGCGATCTCCCGAACACTGTCCGACGACAGAGTTACGTCATGCTCGTCGTGATTGTGTGGCGCACCTGACATGGGCTCGAATCCGTCGAAGATCAAGTCTCCGCGGATGTCGGCAATGTAGTTTAAGTTTCCGAACCTGACCTGATGACCAGGGGCATAGCTCTCGATCTGCTCCAGATGGCCAAGCGAGTTGGCCTACAGTGCGAAGCCGCCGAATACGAGGATCTGTCCGGGGAGGAAAACCTCGCCCTGGACTGCATCATTACCGATGATCGAAGGAGCCATCAAGCCTTATGGTGACGGCACAGTGGAACTCTCAATGAAAGCACCAATGTTGGTGTCAAAACCGGCGGATCTAGGGTAGGGGGTCCCGAACTGTGCGTCTAAGGCGGATGGTAACAGGAGGCAGGGGACACGATGTTTACCCAGGCTCGGGCCCTCTCGATGGAGGCAATACCCTACGTCATGCTTGATTGATCTTGATGATATGAGTATTACAAGAGTTGATCTACCAGGAGATCGTAGAGGCTAAACCCTAGAAGCTAGCCTATGGTATGATTGTTGTTGTCCTACGGACTAAACCCTCCAGTTTATATAGACACCGGAGGGGGCTAGAGTTACACAGAGTCGGTTACAAGGGAGGAGATCTACATATCCGTATTGCCAAGCTTGCCTTCCACGCCAAGGAAAGTCCCATCCGGACACGGGACGAAGTCTTCAATCTTGTATCTTCATAGTCCAACAGTCCAGCCAAAGGATATAGTCCGGCTGTCCGGAGACCCCCTAATCTAGGACTCCCTCACCAGGCTTGTCCTTTGCTACAAAAAGGATTGGGCCACCTTGTTGCACCTTAGTTACACTTGTTACTTGTTACTGCTACCTCTTGAGCACTGCGTTGGATTTCCCCGAAGAGGAGAGGATGATGCAGCAAAGTAGCGTAAGTATTTCCCTCAGTTTTTGAGAACCAAGGTATCAATCGAGTAGGAGGCTATGCGCGAGTCCCTCGTACCTACACAAAAACAATAGCTCAATGCAACCAACGCGCTTAGGGGTTGTCAATCCCTTCACGGTCACTTACGAAAGTGAGATCTGATAGAGATGATAAATAATATTTTTGGTATAGAGATGCAAAGTAAAAAAGTAAAAGCAAAGTAAAAGCAAAGCAATAATAAAGTGATGGAGATTGATATGATGAGAAAGAGACCCGGGGGCCATAGGTTTCACTAGTGGCTTCTCTCAAGAGCATAAGTATTCTACGGTGGGTGAACAAATTACTGTTGAGCAATTGACAGAATTGAGCATAGTTATGAGAATATCTAGGTATGATCATGTATATAGGCATCACGTCCGAGACAAGTAGACCGACTCCTACCTGCATCTACTACTATTACTCCACTCATCGACCGCTATCCAGCATGCATCTAGAGTATTAAGTTAAAACAAAGTAATGCCTTAAGCAAGATGACATGATGTAGAGGGATAGTTTCATGCAATATGATAAAAAACCCCATCTTGTTATCCTCGATGGCAACAATACAATATGTGCCTTGCTGCCCCTTCTGTCACTGGGAAAGGACACCACAAGATCGAACCCAAAGCTAAGCACTTCTCCCATGGCAAGAACAACCAATCTAGTAGGCCAAACCAAACTGATAATTCGAAGAGACTTGCAAAGATAACCAATCATACATAAAAGAATTCAGAGAAGATTCAAATATTATTCATAGATAGACTTGATCATAAACCCACAATTCATCGGTCTCAACAAACACACCGCAAAAAGAAGATTACATCGAATAGATCTCCACAAGAGAGGGGGAGAACATTGTATTGAGATCCAAAAAGAGAGAAGAAGCCATCTAGCTACTAACTATGGACCCGTAGGTCTGAAGTAAACTACTCACACTTCATCGGAGGGGCTTGGATGATGATGTAGAAGCCCTCCGTGATCGATGCCCCTTCCGGCGGAGCTCCGGAACAGGCCCCAAGATGGGATCTTGTGGATAAAGAAAGTTGCGGTGGTGGAATTAGGTTTTTGGCTCCGTCCCCGATCGTTTGGGGGTACGTAGGTATATATAGGAGGAAGGAGTGCGTCGGTGGAGCTTCGAGGGGCCCACGAGGCAGGGGGCGCCCCCTCCACCCTCGTGACCGCCTCGTGGCTTTCTTGACAGAGGTTCCAAGTCCCCTGGATCTTATCTGATGAGAAAACCACGTTTCTGAAGGTTTCATTCCGTTTGGACTCCGTTTGATATTCTGTTTCTCCGAAACACTGAAATAGGCAAAAAAACAGCAATTCTGGGCTGGGCCTCCGGTTAATAGGTTAGTCCTAAAAATAATATAAAAGTGGAAAATAAAGCCCAATATAGTCCAAAATAGTAGATAATATAGCATGGAGCAATCAAAAATTATAGATACGTTGGAGACGTATCCGTTACCCGCTACGAATTATCTTATCATCAAACTATCTGTTACTGATAATTTTAGTGCTTGTAGAGAATACCTTACTGAAAACCGCTTGTCATTTCCTTCTGCTCCTCATTGGGTTCGACACTCTTACTTATCGAAAGGACTACGATAGATCCCCTATACTTGTGGGTCATCAAGACTCTTTTCTGGCGTCGTTGCCGGGGAGTGAAGTGCCTTTGGTGAGTGGGATTTGGTAAGGAGACATTTATATAGCATGCTGAAATTTACTGTCACTTGTCAGTATGGAAAATAATCATTTGAGGGGCTTGTTCGGGGTATCTTCACCTCGACCGGAAGAGTAGAGAGTTGCTCCTCAACCTACTGAACCTACTGAAAATATTTTTTATGGAATTCCTTTGGGTATGATAGAGAAATTGTTAGCTAATCCTTATGCAGGAGATGGAACATTACATCCTGATATGCCCGAGGATGAAGTCAAGAAGAAGGTCTTCCCTTTATCTTTGAAGGAGAAGGCATTGACATGGTATAGGCTATGCGATGATATTAGGACTTGGAACTACAACCGATTTAAATTGGAATTTCATCAGAAGTTTTATCCTATGCATCTGGTTCACCGTGATCGGAATTATATTTATAATTTTTGGCCTCGTGAAGGAGAAAGTATCGCTCAAGGTTGGGGGAGGCTTAAGTCAATGTTATATTCATGCCCCAATCATGAGCTCTCAAGAGAAATCATTATTCGAATTTTTATGCTCAGCTTTCTCGTAATGATCAATCCATGCTCGATACTTCTTGTATTGGTTCTTTTATGAAGAAGACTATTGAATTCAAATGAGATTTATTGGAAAGAATTAAACGCAACTATGAAGATTGGGGGCTCGATGAAGGTAAGGATTCAGGTATAAATCTTAAGTTTTATTGTCACTACTGCAGGATGCTACCAACGCGACACTACGACCAGAGACCCTTCGACTAAAGTGTGTGCGATGCAATAATCGCAAACCACAGTGTAAAAAAACCATCAAAAAAGGTGCAAAATGTTTGTGATGGAGGATGCATCAAACACGGTTCAGATTTTAGTTGCATGTGCGATGCAGGGCATACGGTTCAGTTCAATTAATTGTTTGCGATGAGTAGGAACAAAAGAAACGGGAAGCCAAATGAAGGCGTGTGTGATATACAACATATGGTTCACTCGGATGAATTGTTTGTGATTAGGAAACACAAAAGAAACGGTCAGCCAGATCAAGGTGTGTGCGATATATGGCATACGGTTCACTCGGATGAACTGTTTTCGATTAGGCAACGCGACAGAAATGGTTCAACCAGATCAAGGTGCATGCAATGGAGGGCATACATTTCATTCTGATAAACTGTTTGTGTTGAGCCAAGAGAACAGAAACGTTTCACATAAACAAGATGTGTGTAATACACGGCAAACATCCAATTACATAGGTGGCTAATACACACATGACATTTCCACACACCAAAGTAAACTATTACATGCATAATTAACTAGGATAAACGATCATATGATTATCATCTACTTCTTATGCTAGCTCGATGTTCCTTCTAGGCTAAGTTTCCTTTAATTGATGGCATTTTATGAACACGCCACCGTTTCCCGCCATTTCCTCACCAGTTTCCCGCCACCCAGCGATATTGCGCATAAACCTAGGCGGCGCACGACGCACGGAGGCAACAAGCACAGTGTGTAGCACATCCACCCTTTCCAAGCATGCCAAACCACCAAAGCGCCGCCTCTGCCATCAACCTCGCTGATGAGGAAAACGAGCAGGCGCCATGGCCCGTCGAGGCCGAGGCGCTCCCCGGCAACGCGATGGACGACGCCATGATCCGCGCATCGCCAGGGTTGAGCAGAACCATGGCGCATGGTGCTTCAGCGCCGCAGATCAAGATAGGCATGTCAGCACTGACAGGTTGTAGCTCGCCGAACAACATGATCGATGGCGCGCCGCAGAGCAAGCTAGGCGCGTCCGCGCCGATAGGCTACGGCTCGCCCCATGACGAGGCTGTTGGAGCGCCTCAAAGCGAGAGGCGGGAGCGCCGCACAACAAGAGCGGATCCATCGGCGCTTGCCTGCTGTCGACAGGGCGGCGCAGCTGGGTACACGTCCCGTCAGTACCCCCATTCCTCGCCAGGAGTGGGCAGAGGCCCTCTGCGCCGTACTTGCACCAGAGTCCGGCCACGCCGTACTTGCACTGGACGCCCGCCGCACTGTTCACATGGGTCGCGCCGTTCGCCTTGTTCGTGGCCCGCTTGATGCCAACGCGCTGGTCGGCAGGCTCGACCGCCTCCTTGGCACATGTGTCCACCTGGGCGCAGTAGAGGAACATGGCTGTCGCATCCTCGAGCTGGCGATCTCCGATGAAATAGCCAACTTGGAGCCCGAGATCACGCTCCAGATGTACCGCGAGCGTGTTGACCGCTTGGACGAACGCCTGCACGAGTTCAGGCAGAGCCAAGAGCTACCGTAGGCAAGGGCTGCTGGTCATGGTCGCATGGACGCATTTTATTTTGTTGAGTCGTTTCGACATGGATAGCTATGTATTCACAACAATCATAGTATTGCTCTGTTTGAATGTGTGTACTTGATGACCCACAAGTATAGGGGATCTATCGTAGTCCTTTCGATAAGTAAGAGTGTCGAACCCAACGAGGAGCAGAAGGAAATGATAAATGGTTTTCAGCAAGGTATTCTCTGCAAGTACTGAAATAAGTGATAACAGATAGTTTTGTGATGAGATAATTTGTAACGAGCAACAAGTAACAAAAGTAAATAAAGTGCAGCAAGGTGGCCCAATCCTTTTTGTAGCAAAGGACAAGCCTGGACAAACTCTTATATAAGGAAAAGCGCTCCCGAGGACACATGGGAATATCGTCAAGCTAATTTTCATCACGTTCATATGATTCACGTTGGGTACTTTGATAAGTTGACATGTGGGTGGACCGGTGCTTGGGTGCTGTTCTTACTTGAACAAGCATCCCACTTATGATTAACCTCTATTGCAAGCATCCGCAGCTACAACAAAAGTATTAAGGTAAACCTAATCATAGCATGAAACATATGGATCCAAATCAGCCCCTTACGAAGCAACGCATAAACTAGGGTTTAAGCTTCTGTCACTCTAGCAACCCATCATCAACTTATTACTTCCCAATGCCTTCCTCTAGGTCCAAATAATGGTGAAGTGTTATGTAGTCGACGTTCACATAACACCACTAGAGGCTAGACAACATACATCTCATCAAAATATCGAACGAATACCAAATTCACATGACTACTAATAGCAAGACTTCTCCCTTGTCCTCAGGAACAAACGTAACTACTCACAAAGCATATTCATGTTCATAATCAGAGGGGTAATAATATGCATAAAGGATCTGAACATATGATCTTCCACCAATTAAACCAACTAGCATCAACTACAAGGAGTAATTAACACTACTAGCAACCTACTAGCACCAATCCTGGACTTGGAGACAAGAATTGGATACAAGAGATGAACTAGGGTTTTGAGATGAGATGGTGCTGATGAAGATGTTGATGGAGATTGCCCTCTCCTGATGAGAGGAGCGTTGGTGATGACGATGGCGATGATTTCAGCTCTGCCGGAGCTCTAGATTGGATCCGCCAAGGTTCCACCTCGTGGCGACGGAGTTTCATCCCGAAAGGTTGCCTCTTATTTTTTTCTCGACGAAAGACTTCATATAGGAGAAGATGGTCATCGGAGAGCCACCAGGGGGCCCACGTGGTAGGGGGCGCGCCCCCCACCCTCGTGGAAAGGGTGTGGGCCCCCTGGTCTTCATCTTTGGCGAGGATTTTTCATTATTTATGATAAGATATTCCGTGGAGTTTCAGGACTTTTGGAGTTGTGCAGAATAGGTCTCTAATATTTGCTCCTTTTCTAGCCCAGAATTCCAGCTGCCGCCATTCTCCTTCCTTATGTAAACCTTGTAAAATAAGAGAGAATAGCCATAAGTATTGTGACATAATGTGAAATAACATCCCATAATGCAATAAATATCGATATAAGAGCATGATGCAAAATGGACGTATCAACTCCCCCAAGCTTAGACCTCGCTTGTCCTCAAGCGAAAGCCGATAACAATAAATATGTCCTCATGTTTAGAGGTAGAGGCGTCGATAAAAATAAAATACAGACATGAGGGCATCATGTTTATTCTCATAACAGCAACATACATAGATATTGTCATATGATTACTTATGTTCAAGTGATGATCTATTCACAATGCAAAAGTATGGATCAGAAACCTTATTGAGAACCAACAAACTATAACCTCAGTCATTGAAGCAATTGCAATTTATCATAACATCAGAAAGAGTCTATGTCAGAGCTGAAAAAGCAAGTCCACATACTCAACTATCATCTAGTCCTTCATAATTGCTAACACTCACGCAATACTTGCGGTTACGGAGTTTTAATCGGACACAGAGAAAGATAGGGGCTTATAGTTTCACCCCACAACCTTTTACCTCGAGGGTAATGTCAACAATAATAACTCATTCCCCCTACATCCAATTATATATATATATCAGGTTCTTTCCAACATGCTGGGCTTGCCAAAGGATAAAATGAAAAAGGGAGAGGTGAAGATCACCATGACACTTGCATAAGGTAGAAGATAATAATAAAAGATAGGCCCTTCGCAGAGGGAAGCAGAGGTTGCCATGCGCTTTTATGGTTGGATGCACAAAATCTTAATGTGAAAGAACGTCACTTTATATTGCCCCTTGCGATATGAACCTTTATTATGCAGTCCGTCGCTTTTATTACTTCCACATCACAAGATCGTATAAAGCTTATTTCTCCCACACTAATCATACATATTTAGAGCAATTTTTATTGCTTTGCACCGATGACAACTTACTTGAAGGATCTTACTCAATCCATAGGTACATATGGTGGACTCTCATGGCAAAACTGGTTTAAGGGTATTTGGAAGCACAAGTAGTATCTCTACTTGGTGCTGAGAATTTGGCTAGCATGAGGGGGAAAGGCAAGCTCAACATGTTGGATGATCCATGACAACATACTTTATCTCAGATATAAGAAAACATAACCCATTACGTTATCTTCCTTGTCCAACATCAACTCTTTAGCATGTCATATTCTGATGAGTGCTCCCAATCATAAAAGATGTCAATAATAGTATATTTATATGTGAAACCTCTCTTTCCTTATTACTTCCTATTAATTGCAATGATGACCAAAGCTATGTCTGCCAACTCCCAACAACTTTTAATCATCACACTCTTTCTATGTGAAGTCATTACTATCAATAAGATCAATATGAACTTTTGTTTCTTCTTATTCTTTTTCTCTTTTCTTTTATTCACCCAAGATCATAGCAAGAAAATCAAGCCCTTGACTCAATACTAATATTTATTATATAGCTCATGGACTCGATTACATAGAGAGATCATAAAGCAAAACTTAAAACTAGATAATGACATAAACTTTATTCTACTAGATCAAAATACTACTAATAGGATCGAACTAAGGAAAACGGTAAAGATAGGAGTTGTGATTGTGATACGATACCGGGGCACCTCCCCCAAGCTTGGCAGTTGCCAAGGGGAGTGCCCATACCCATGTGATTATATCCCCTTGGTTGGTGAAGAAGGTGGAGGTGTTGTTGATGATGCGGGCTTGTCATCCATCTTCCAAGGCATAGGTTCACCATCATAGAAGGACGATCAAGTCTCCGGAATCCTCGAATCTGCAGCCAAACTCATTCTTTTGAATCTATATTCATACTCACAGTTTTGGTTTTGCAGGTCATATATTTGGGCTTGGAGGTGCTCGATCTTCTCATGTAGCTTGAAGATGGCCTCCTCGGTGTTCTTGGCATCCGGCATGTAGTTGTTAGTGAACTCCGCGAGCATCATGTGGCTAGCGTTGATTCCACGCTCCACCATCCCCTGGCACTTGAAAACTTGTTGCTCCATTGCTTCGAGCCTCGTCTCCACGCTTTCGGTTCCCTTTGGTCCCTCAGCATCACGGATGTGCAGCAACCCATCACGCATCTCAATGGTTTGAGGGTGTCGCAACACCTCCGCGAGGTAAGGGTTGATGACCTTCTCGAAGAACTTGTCCTTGGAAGCACTTGGGGACGTCATGATAATCTAGATCCGTCAGAAAAACAGCTCGAAACAAAAACAGGAGATTTTTGCATGATACGGGAGTCAAAACCCCCGGGAGATTATATAATGAATTTTTACCGACCAAAATACGTATCGTGCAAGAAAACAGAGTCCGGAAGGCACACGAGGAGCTCACGAGGTAGGGGCGCCCGCCCAGGGGGTAGGGCACGCCCTCCACCCTCATGGGGCCCTCGTGTCCTTCCCGGACTGCTACTTAATTTTCTATTTTTCTAAATATTCCAAAACGGAGAAATATTGCCTTAAAAATTGTTTTGGAGTCGGTTTACTTACCGTACCACATACCTATTCCTTTTCGGAGTCTGAAACGTTCTGGAAAGTGTCCCTTATGTATTCCTCCGGTGTTACGGTTTCAATAATATTGGTTTCAATATTTATGGGATTACCTGAGATATAATGTTTAATTCTTTGACCGTTTACCACCTTCGGATTTGTGCCTTCGAAGTTGTTGATTTTTATGGCACCGGAACGATAGACCTCCTCGATAACATAGGGGCCTTCCCATTTAGAGAGAAGTTTCCCTGCAAAAAATCTTAAACGAGAGTTGTATAGCAATACATAATCACCTACATTAAACTCACGCTTTTGTATCCTTTTGTCATGCCATCTTTTAACCTTTTCTTTAAACAACTTGGCATTTTCGTAGGCTTGGGTTCTCCATTCATCAAGTGAGCTAATATCAAATAACCTCTTTTCACCGGCAAGTTTAAAATCATAGTTGAGCTCTTTAATAGCCCAATATGCCTTATGTTCTAGTTTGAGAGGTAAGTGACATGCTTTTCCATATACCATTTTATACGGAGACATACCCATAGGATTTTTATATGCAGTTCTATAGGCCCATAATGCATCATCAAGTTTCTTGGACCAATTCTTTCTAGACCTATTGACAGTCTTTTGCAAAATTAATTTGAGTTCTCTTTTACTCAATTCTACTTGACCACTAGATTGTGGGTGATACGGAGATGCAATTCTATGATTTACGTCATATTTAGCAAGCATTTTACGGAAAGCACCATGAATAAAATGTGAACCACCATCAGTCATTAAATATCTAGGGACTCCAAACCTCGGAAAAATAACTTCTTTAAGCATTTTAATAGAAGTGTTATGATCAGCACTACTAGTTGGAATAGCTTCTACCCACTTAGTAACGTAATCAACAGCAACTAAAATATGTGTATATCCATTAGAGGCAGGAAAAGGTCCCATATAATCAAAGCCCCAAACATCAAACGGTTCAATAACAAGTGAATAATTCATAGGCATTTCTTGACGTTTACTAATATTACCAATTCTTTGACATTCATCACAAGATAGGACAAACTTGCGGGCATCCTTGAA
The DNA here is from genome assembly GCF_003073215.2 of Triticum urartu. Classification (NCBI taxonomy): domain Eukaryota; kingdom Viridiplantae; phylum Streptophyta; class Magnoliopsida; order Poales; family Poaceae; genus Triticum; species Triticum urartu. Next base: position 419,653,856 of record NC_053025.1, on the reverse strand, counting down.
GAGAGTAGGCCAATAAAAACCGGATTGCAATAACTTATGTGCAGTTCTATCTCCCGCGTGGTGTCCTCCATAAGTTTCGGAGTGTCACTTGCGTAGGATCTATTCCTGTTCATGCTCAGGTACACAACGTCTAATAACACCATCTACTCCTTCTTTATAAAGATGTGGGTCATCCCAAAAGTAATGTCTCAAATCATAGAAGAACTTTTTCTTTTGTTGGTATGTGAAGCTAGGTGGTATAAATTTAGCAACTATGTAATTAGCATAATCAGCATACCAAGGGGTACTACGAGAAGTACTTATGACATTTAATTGTTCATCAGGAAAGCTATCATCAATAGGTAGTGGGTCATCAAGAACATTCTCTATCCTAGATAAATTGTCTGCAACGGGGTTCTAAGCTCCTTTTCTATCAACAATATGCAAATCAAATTCTTGTAGCAAGAGAACCCATCTAATAAGTCTAGGTTTAGCATCTTTCTTCTCCATAAGATATTTAATAGCAGCATGATCAGTGTGGATAGTTACTTTAGAATCAACAATATAAGGTCTGAACTTATCACAAGCAAATACAACTGCTAAAAGTTCTTTTTCAGTAGTAGCATAATTTCTTTGAGCATTGTCTAGGGTCTTACTAGAATAATGGATAACATTTAATTTCTTATCAACTCTTTGCCCTAAAACAACACCTACAGCATAATCGCTAGCATCACACATAATTTCAAAGGGTAAATTCCAATCAGGCGGCTGAACAATAGGTGCAGAGACTAATGCTTTCTTAAGTATTTCAAATGCTTCTACACAATCATCATCAAAGACAAAATGGTATATCTTTTTGTAATAAATTAGTCAGAGGCCGAGAAATTTTTGAGAAGTCCTTAATGAACCTCCTATAAAATCCGGCGTGACCAAGGAAACTTCTTATACCTTTGATGTCCTTGGGACATGGCATCTTTTCAATAGCATCAACCTTGGCTTTATCAACTTCAATACCTCTTTCAGAAACTTTATGCCCCAAGACAATACCCTCATTAACCATAAAGTGGCACTTTTCCCAATTCAAGACAAGGTTAGTTTCTTCACATCTCTGCAAAACTCGATCAAGATTGCTCAAGCAACCATCAAAAGAAGATCCATAGACAGAAAAGTCGTCCGTGAAAACCTCACAAATCTTTTCACAAAAGTCAAAGAATATAGCCATCATGCATCTTTGAAAGGTAGCAGGTGCATTACATAAAACAAAAGGCATACGTCTATAAGCAAAAGTACCAAAAGGGCATGTAAAAGTAGCCTTTGATTGATCTTTAGCTGACACAGGTATTTGAGAGAAACCAGAATAACCATCTAGAAAGTAGTAATGTGTATGTTTGCATAATCTTTCTAGCATTTGATCGATAAAAGGTAAGGGGTGATGATCTTTCTTAGTAGCCTTATTTAATTTGCGGAAATCAATTACCATCCTATAACCTGTAATAATTCTTTGTGGAATCAATTCATCTTTATCATTAGGAACAACAGTAATACCTCCCTTCTTTGGGACACAATGAACAGGACTTACCCACTGACTATCAGCAACGGGATAAATTATACCTACCTCCAGAAGCTTTAGTATTTCTTTTCTTACCACTTCTTTCATTTTAGGATTCAGACGTCGTTGAGGATCACGAACTGGTTTGGCATCTGCTTCCAAATTTATTTTATGTTGACATAGAGTGGGACTAATGCCCTTAAGATCATCAAGAGTATATCCAATAGTAGCACGGTGCTTCTTCAGAGTTTTCAATAATCTTTCTTCTTCATGCTCTGAAAGGTTAGCACTAATAATAACATGATACATCTTCTTTTCATCAAGATAAGCATATTTAAGATTATCAGGCAACAGTTTAAGCTCAAACACGGGATCACCCTTAGGTGGAGGAGGATCCCCTAGGATTTCAACAGGCAAATTGTGTTTTAGCATAGGTTCTTGTTTAAAGAATACTTCATCTATTTCCCTTCTTTCATTCATAAACATATCATTCTCATGGTCTAGCAAATATTGTTCTAAAGGATCATTAGGAGGTACGGCAATAGAAGCAAGACCAATAATTTCATCCTTAATAGGCAATTCTTCTTCACAGTGTTGTTTACTAAATTTAGAGAAATTAAATTCATGAGTCATATCATCTAAGCCGACAGTAACAACATCCCTTGTGCAATCTATGGTAGCATTAACAGTATTTAAGAAGGGTCTACCAAATATAATGGGACAAAAGCTATCTTGTGGGGAACCAAGAACAAGAAAATCAGCAGGATATTTAGTTTTCCCACACAAGACTTCAACATCTCTAACAATTCCCATTGGTGAAATAGTATCTCTATTAGCAAGTTTAACAGTAACATCAATTTCTTCTAACTCAACAGGTGCAATGTCATGCATAATTTCTTTGTATAAGTCAATAGGTATTGCACTAGCACTAGCACCCATATCACATAAGCCATGATAACAATGTTCTCCTATTTTAACAGAAATAACAGGCACGCCTACCACAGGTCTATTTTTATCTTTAGCACAAGGTTTAGCAATTCTAGCAGTTTCACCGCAGAACTGAACAACACGCCCATCAATATTATCAGACAAGATATCTTTAACAATAGCAATATTAGGTTCTACTTTAACTTGCTCAGGAGGTGTATATGTTTTAATATTGCTTTTATGAACCACAGTTGAAGCTTTAGCATGATCCTTTATCCTAACAGGGAAAGGTGGTTTCTCAACATAACAAGTTGGAACAATATGATCATTATAAGTGACAGTCTTTTCTTCAACTTTAATTGGTGCAGCTACTTTTACTTCTATGGGAGGATGATATTTAAACCACTTTTCCTTAGGGAGATCAACATAAGTAGCAAAAGATTCACAAAAAGAAGCTACTATCTCAGAATCAAGTACATATTTAGTGCTAAACTTATGGAAAATATCGGTATCCATAAAAGATTTAACGCAATCAAACTTAGGTGTCATACCTGACTCCTTACCATTGTCGAGATCCCAATCTTCAGAGTTGCGTTTAATTCTATCCAATAAATCCCATCTAAATCCAATAGTCTTCATCATAAAAGAGCCAGCACAAGAAGTATCGAGCATGGTGCGATTATTTTCAGAAAGCCGAGCATAAAATTTTTGAAAAATTGTTTCTCTTGGAAGCTCATGATTGGGGCATGAATATAACATTGATTTAAGCCTCCCCAAGCTTGAGCGATGCTTTCTCCTTCGCGAGGCCAAAAATTACGTATATAATTGCGATCACGATGAACAAGATGCATAGGGTAATACTTTTGATGAAATTCCAATTTCAATCTTCTATAGTTCCATGATCTCGTATCATCACATAGCCTATACCATAGCAATGCGTCTCCCTTCAAAGATAAAGGGAAGACCTTCTTCTTAGCAACATCATCGGGTATACCTGCAAGCTTAAATAATCCACAAACTTCATCCACATATATTAGGTGTTCATCAGGATGCTTTGTTCCATCTCCTGTAAAAGGATTAGCTAGCAGTTTTTCTATCATACCCGAAGGATACTCATAAGGAATTTCATTTTCATATTCATTTTCAATAGGTTCAGTAGGTTGAGGAGCAACTCCTTGCTCTACTAGTCGGGGTGAAGATACCCCGAACAAGCCCCTCATAGGATTACTTTCCATAGTAACAAGTGACAGTAAATTTCAGCACACTATATAAATTTTTCCTTACCAAATTCCACCTACCAAAGGCGCTTCACTCCCCGGCAACGGCGCCAGAAAAGAGTCTTGATGACCCACAAGTATAGGGGATCTATCGTAGTCCTTTCGATAAGTAAGAGTGTCGAACCCAACGAGGAGCAGAAGGAAATGATAAACGGTTTTCAGCAAGGTATTCTCTGCAAGTACTGAAATAAGTGGTAACAAATAGTTTTGTGATGAGATAATTTGTAATGAGCAACAAGTAACAAAAGTAAATAAAGTGCAGCAAGGTGGCCCAATCCTTTTCGTAGCAAAGTACAAGCCTGGACAAACTCTTATATAAGGAAAAGCGCTCCCGAGGACACATGGGAATATCGTCAAGCTAGTTTTCATCACGTTCATATGATTCGCGTTTGGTACTTTGATAAGTTGACATGTGGGTGGACCGGTGCTTGGGTGCTGTTCTTACTTGAACAAGCATCCCACTTATGATTAACCTCTATTGCAAGCATCCGCAACTACAACAAAAGTATTAAGGTAAACCTAACCATAGCATAAAACATATGGATCCAAATCAGCCCCTTACGAAGCAACGCATAAACTAGGGTTTAAGCTTCTGTCACTCTAGCAAACCATCATCTACTTATTACTTCCCAATGCCTTCCTCTAGGCCCAAATAATGGTGAAGTGTTATGTAGTCGACGTTCACATAACACCACTAGAGGCTAAACAACATACATCTCATCAAAATATCGGACGAATACCAAATTCACATGACTACTAATAGCAAGACTTCTCCCTTGTCCTCAGGAACAAACGTAACTACTCACAAAGCATATTCATGTTCATAATCAGAGGGGTAATAATATGCATAAAGGATCTGAACATATGATCTTCCACCAATTAAACCAACTAGCATCAACTACAAGGAGTAATTAACACTACTAGCAACCTACTAGCACCAATCCCAGACTTGGAGACAAGAATTGGATACAAGAGATGAACTAGGGTTTTGAGATGAGATGGTGCTGATGAAGATGTTGATGGAGATTGCCCTCTCCCGATGAGAGGAGCGTTGGTGATGACGATGGCGATGATTTCCCCCTCCGGGAGGGAAGTTTCCCCGACAGAACAGCTCTGCCGGAGCTCTAGATTGGATCCGCCAAGGTTCCGCCTCGTGGCGGCGGAGTTTCGTCCCGAAAGGTTGCCTCTTATTTTTTTCTCGATGAAAGACTTCATATAGGAGAAGATGGTCATCGGAGAGCCACCAGGGGGCCCACGGGGTAGGGGGCGCGCCCTAGGGGGGGCGCCCCCCACCCTCGTGGAAAGGGTGTGGGCCCCCTGGTCTTCTTCTTTGGCGAGGATTTTTCATTATTTATTATAAGATATTTCGTGGAGTTTCAGGACTTTTGGAGTTGTGCAGAATATGTCTCTAATATTTTCTCCTTTTCCAGCCCAGAATTCCAGCTGCCGACATTCTCCTTCCTTACATAAACCTTGTAAAATAAGAGAGAATAGCCATAATTATTGTGACATAATGTGAAATAACAGCCCATAATGCAATAAATATCGATATAAAAGCATGACGCAAAATGGACGTATCAGTACTTCGTTTTCCGTTCTTATATGTTCTGTTTCAATGTGTGTATATATGCTTTCCATTCTGTATATGTGGATGATAATAGCTAGATTCAAATTAGTATACAAAAACAGATAGAAAATGGAATTCATAATATATATATATTATTCATTAGTTCATCACAGAATATATATATATATATATAATATCATCACATATACGTGATGATACTTAACTACTAGGTATAATGCATAAAATTGAAAACGAACAATACTAAAACTAATAATTCCTCCTGGGGCTAGTATTCTGGCAGCCCCTCGCCAGCAGCTCCCTGATGCGTGGCTATAGGATCTAAAGTATGTCTAGAGGGGGTGATTAGACTACTTGACCAAATAAAAATCTATCTTTTTCCCAATTTTAAGTCTTGGCAGATTTTAGCAACTTAGCACAAGTCAAGCAATCAACCTACACATGCAAGTCTAAGAGTATAGCAGCGGAATGTAAAAACATTGCACATGAAGGTAAACGGGGAGTTTGGAGGGAGCAAACACAATGTAGACACGGAGATTTTTGGCGTGGTTCCGATAGGTGGTGCTATCGTACATCCACGCTGATGGAGACTTCAACCCATGAAGGGTAATGACTGCGCGAGTCCACGAAGGGCTCCACCCACGAAGGGTCCATGAAGAAGCAACCTTGTCTATCCCACCATGGCCATCGGCCACGAAGGACTTTCCTCACTAGGGTAGATCTTTCATGAAGTAGGCGATCTCCTTGCCCTTACAAACTCCTTGGTTCAACTCCACAATCTTGTCGGAGGCTCCCAAGTGACACCTAACCAATCTAGGAGACACCAGTCTCCAAAAGGTAATAAATAGTGTGTTGATGATGAACTCCTTGCTCTTGTGCTTCAAATGATAGTCTCCCCAACACTCAACTCTCTCTCACAGATTTGGATTTGGTGGAAAGATGATTTGAGTGGAAAGCAACTTGGGGAAGGCTAGAGATCAAGATTCTTGTGGTTGGAATGGTATATCTAGGTCTCAACACATGAGTAGGTGGTTCTCTCTTATAAAGTATATGCTAGACATGTAGGCACGTTCTGATGGCTCTCTCCATGAATGAAGAGTGGGTGGAGGGGTATATATAGCCTCCACACAAAATCTAACCGTTACACACAATTTACCAAACTCGGTGAGACCGAATCATGAAACTCGGTCAGACCAATTTAGTTCAAAATGTGAACGTTAGGATGTTCGGTGGGATCGACATGTCAACTCGGTGGGACCGATTTCATTAGGGTTAGGGCATAACATAATCTCGATGAGACCGATCACATAAACTTGGTAAGACCAATTTGTGTAATAGGCAAACAGAGAGTTGGTCAGGCAAACTCGGTGGGACCAAATCGCTCATTTTGGTGAGACTGAAACGTTACGGAAGGGAAACAGAGAGTTTGCATTGCGAACTCGGTGGGACCGATCGCTCATCTCGGTTAGACTGAAACATTACGAAGGGAAACAGAGAGTTTGCAATCCCATCTCAGTGAGACCGAGATCCCTATCGGGGAGACCGAACTGACTAGGATTTTTGGTTATGGCTATGTAAAATGAACTCGATGGTGCCGGATAGATCAAATCGGTGGGGCCGAGTTTGACTTTTGGTTTGGGATATATGTGGATATGAGAAAGTTGTTGTGGGCTTTTGGAGCATATCACTAAGCATTTTGAGCAAGCAAGCCATTAAGCAACACCTCATCCCCTTTTAATAGTATTGGCTTTTCCTATGGACTCAATGTGATCTTGGATTACTAAAAATGAAAATGTAGAGTCTTGAGCTTGAGCCAATATGTGCCCTTCGCATTTTGAGGGGTCCACATTCCTAGTCCATGCCATGCCAATCACTGAACTTTCTGAAATGATCACCTTGAAAGAGCATTAGTTCAATGAGCTATATGTTGTTAGGAATTACCAAAACCACCTAGGGATAGTTGCACTTTCGATCTCCCCCTTTTTGGTAATTGATGACAACATATAGATCAAAGCTTCGACAAATGATAATAAGATTGAAATGCATTGTCCTTTGAGAAGTATGTGATAATTAAGAGCTCCCCCTAAATTTGTGCATTATTTAAAATTTGCTTTTGAATGCAAATGCGCAATCAATTAGGATCATGGGTTACTCTTCCATGTCACATACATATTGGTGGAGCGCTCAAAATGATAGAGAGTAAAAACATGCACTCATCACCAAGGCAAAGTGAATGATCATATATGAGATATAAATAATTGCATCATTCAAGCACAAGTATTAATGTAGGATATGATCAAACACATGATCATACAAGTATCTCACGCACATAGACATAAAGTATCATCCAAGCAAGCACACAAATAAGTATCAACCAAATAGCAAAGAAGGAAAAAGAAGCAAAGCTCTCTTTCTCTCTTGAAGCCTATGATCTATACACTTTCTCCCCCTTTGGCAATAAGTTACCAAAATGCTCGAAAATGCATAGTGCTATGCGTCTCTCTAGGCTTGATCTTCGGGAGGAGGCGTTGAGAGGACTCCTAGGATGAATGCATCTGTTGAAGTTGTTTGAGCTGGTGGAGTGGCAACTGGAGGTGGCACTGATGCTGTGGCTGTAGGTGCTGAGGCAGTTGCTCTTGTGTCAGCTATGGACACTGCAGCAGATCAATGCCCTCTTGGCACTCTCTGAAAGGCATCTGTGGTAGTCTGCCTTTTCCTCTCCTCAGCTTCTTCCTGGAGCTTCTCAACTGCTGCTGCATCTCTATCACCTTCAAATCAAGATCATAGAACTTAGTCTCAAAGATCCTTTCCAGGCTCTCTTGGTTTTGAGTTAGGGTGACCAATCCTTTCTCAATCCTCAAGGTTGCTTGAATCGGATATGCAAGTTGATATTGTTTGGTCTTGAGAAACACTTGAGATGCCTCTTCAGCACTTGGCATCTTTGCTACTTTCTCAGCTTTAGCTTTCTCTCTTTTCTCTTGTGCCTGTGCAGATGTAGGATCTTCTTCAGTCATGACAACAATGTTGTCCTCAAAATCTGGTCTCAAGGGTAGATGTTCCTTGTCCAAAAGATAAGTTCATGTGCCCATCTTGCAGTTGATGAGCATTTGAATGTGTGGAGCATACCCACATGACCTCTTTTGATCTGCAGTTGTCCTCTTGATTGTTTCCACAATCAGGCTCATGACTTTGAATTTTTGGGGCACATCAAACAACTGCAGCATGTTGATGGAATGGCCTCTTATCATCTTGTGATCTCCAAATTTGGGCAACAAGGTATGCCTCAAGATGGTGTTAATTGTGGCCAAACTAGATAACAGATAATGAACAGATCCTAGCTTATGAGTTTCCAGGGCTTTGTCAGGAATTTCTTTGTACATGTTGGCCATTGAGTTGTGGTCTTTATTCTTCTTGACATATACATCCAAGTTATCCTCATGCTCTTTAGGGGCATTGATCAATTTTTTCCCACTCAGGGGCATTGAAAGTGCAACTATCCCTGGGTGGTTTTGGTAATTCCTAAGAACATATAGCTCATTGAACTAATGCTCTTTCAAGGTGATCATTTCAGAAAGTTCAATGGTTGGCATGGCATGGACTAGGAATGTGGACCCCTTAAAATTCTAAGGACACATATTGGCTCAAGCTCAAGACTCTACATTTTCATTTTTAGTGATCCAAGATCACATTGAGTCCATAGGAAAAGCCAATACTATTAAAAGGGGATGAGGTGTTGCTTAATGGCTTGATTGCTTAAAATGCTTAGTGATATGCTCCAAAAGCCCTCAACCACTTTCTCATATCCACATATGTCCCAAACCAAAAGTCAAACTCGGCCCCACCGATTTGATCTATCCGGCGCCACCGAGTTCATTTGACATAGCCATAGCCAAAAACCCTAGTAAGTTCGGTCTCACCGATAGGGATCTTAGTCTCACCGAGATGGGATTGCAAACTCTCTGTTTCCCTTCGTAACATTTTGGTCTAACCAAGATGAGCGATCGGTCCCACCGAGTTCGCAATGCAAACTCTCTGTTTCCCTTCCGTAACGTTTCGGTCTCACCGAAATGAGCGATTCGGTCCCACCAAGTTTTCCTGACCAATTCTCTGTTTGCCTATTACAGAAATCGGTCTTACCGATTTTATGTGATCGGTCTCACCGAGATTACGTTATGCCCTAACCCTAATAAAATTGGTCCCACCGAGTTGACATGTCGATCCCACCGAAAATCCTAACGTTCACATTTTGAACTAAATTGGTCTGACCGAGTTTCATGATTTGGTCTCACCGAGCTTGGTAAATTGTGTGTAACGGTTAGGATTTGTGTGGAGGCTATATATACCCCTCCACCCACTCTTCATTCATGAAGAGATCCATCAGAATGTGCCTACACTTCCCGCATACACTTTCTAAGAGAGAACCACCTACTCATGTGTTGAGACCAAGATATACCATTCCAACCACAAGAATCTTGATCTCTAGCCTTCCCCAAGTTGCTTTCCACTCAAATCATCTTTCCACCAAATCCAAATCTGTGAGAGAGAGTTGAGTGTTGGGGAGACTATCATTTGAAGCACAAGAGCAAGGAGTTCATCATCAACACACCATCTATTACCTTTTGGAGAGTGGTGTGTCCTAGATTGGTTAGGTGTCACTTGGGAGCCTCCGACAAGATTGTGGAGTTGAACCAAGGAGTTTGTAAGGGCAAGGAGATCGCCTACTTCATGAAAGATCTACCCTAGTGAGGAAAGTCCTTCGTGGCCGATGGCCATGGAGGGATAGACAAGGTTGCTTCTTCATGGACCCTTCGTGGGTGGAGCCCTTCATGGACTCGCGCAGTCGTTACCCTTCATGGGTTGAAGTCTCCATCAGCGTGGATGTACGATAGCACCACCTATCGGAACCACGCCAAAAATCTCCGTGTCTACATTGTGTTTGCTCCCTCCAAACTCCTCGTTTACCTTCATGTGCAATGTTTTTACATTCCGCTGCTATACTCTTAGACTTGCATGTGTAGGTTGATTGCTTGACTTGTGCTAAGTTGCTAAAATCTGCCAAGACTTAAAATTGGGAAAAGGATAGATTTTTATTTGGTCAAGTAGTCTAATCACCCCCTCTAGACATACTTTCGATCCTACAAGTGGTATCAGAGCTTTGGTCTCCATTTACCTTGATTTTCATAGCTTTGGTGATCATAGCCTTGGTTTCAGAACCTAGGAGAGTATGGCATCTAGCGAGGGAAATTAAAACCATAGAGGTCCTTACTTTGATGGTACTAATTTTGCTAGTTGGAAGCATAAGATGAAAATGCATATTCTTTGACATAACCCCGCCGTTTAGGCTATTGTGTGTATTGGCTTGCAAGGTGAATTCTTTGATGGGAGAGAACCAAACTGTGAAGCTACCACAGAAGAGTTGAAGATACTGCAATACAATGCTGAAGCTTGCAATATCCTCTTCAACAGATTGTGCCCCGAAGAATTCAACAAAATCAGCCGTCTTGAGAATGCAAAGGAAATTTGGGATACTTTTATTGATATGCATGAAGGTACCGACTATGTCAAGGAATCCAAATTGGATGTGCTTCAAAGTCAGCTTGACAAGTTCAAAATGAAGGATGGTGAAGGTGTCGCTGAAATGTACTCTAGGCTTGCTCTCATCACAAATGAGATTGCCGGCTTAGGAAGTGAAGAGATGACCAATAGATTCATCATCAAGAAGATCCTAAGAGCCTTGGATGGAAAATATGATACCGTGTGCACATTGATCCAAATGATGCCCAATTACAAAGATCTCAAGCCAACATAAGTCATTGGAAGAATTGTTGCTCATGATATGTCACTCAAGGATAAAGAAGAGCTTCACAACAAGTCTAGTGGTGCTTACAAGGCCTCATGTGATGCTCCTACAGCATTAAGTGAGAAACAAGCCTTTAATGAGAAATTGAGCTTAATGGTGAAGAATTTCAACAAGTTCTACAAGAGTAGAAGCAAAGAAAGATGTACCAAGTCAAGGCCCTACAATGAAAAAAGATCTTCTAGTCGTGAGCATACTTGCTACAATTGTTGAAGACCCGGACACAACTCCAATGAGTGTACGGCTCCCTACAAAAGAAGAGAAGATTCACCCAAAAGGAGAAGTAGAGGAGAAGAATCACCTCCAAGAGAGAGAAGGAGTAGAGATGATCGTTATGAACGAAGAACCTCTCGGAGAAGCAAGGATTCGGAAAGGAAGGAGAGGTCATCAAGGAGCTACACAAACGAAGACATCAAGCTCACGTTGGTGAATGGGTATCCGACTCCGACTCCGACCATCACTCCGAGATTAGTTATCACTCCGACTCCGAATATACTCAAGATGAAGGTGTTGCCGGTCTAGCACTTGTGTCAACCAACTCCTAAGACATATTTGACTCATCAAATGAAGGAATTGTAATATGCTTCATGGCTAAAGGCCCAAAGGTATCACACCCCGAGTATGTTAATTTCAATAGTGATGAAGATGATTTTCTAGGTGATGATGATTTACTTGTTGATAACTCTAGTAATGAAAACTATGATGAACTTGCTATTAATCATGCTAATCAAGATAAAACGAATGGTGATGATAAGAAGGAGATTGAGCGTCTAACTAAAGAACTAAACACTCTTAAGTTAGCTCATGAAACTACCTTGGAAGACCATCGAGAACTTTTAAAGACTCATGAGAAGCTACGCTTTAAAAAGCTCAACCTTGAGCAAGAGCATGGATTCTTAAAAGCAATCAATGATGATCTTCGCAAGAAAAGTTCTTCTTACATTGCCAAGCATTTAATCTTGTCTACTTACATGCCACAAGTAAAATCTAGCAACAAGGGTAAGAAAGATTCTTCTTCTAGTAGTAACAATGATCATGTTAAATCCAATATTGTTGCTTCTAGTACTTCTCTTGATTCCACTAATGATTCTCTTAGCCAAGTTACACTTGAGCAAGAAAATAACTTATTGAAGGGAAGTATAGAGAAAGGTGTTTACAAGAGCCTTGCCAGTAGTAAGCAATTTGAGGAAATTGTATGAAAGCAAGGAAGACACTGGAAGAATCAAGGTGTTGGTTTTGAACGAAAGTTCAATGCCAATGGAGTTGAGTAGGAAGAAGATCAATACCCCAAGATGAAGTTTGTTCCTCAATAACAGAAGTATGATCCTACTTCTTTTAAGGGGACACGAGCTCAAGATGATCTTCCACCATAATACCACAGGCAAAAAGGCAAGGACAAGCTTCAAGAGGAGATTGATGCATTTGAAGAAGCTCCCAAGGCCTTGGTCAAGTGGGTTCCTGTCGGGTGGTAGGTGCGACATATGCTAACGGGTGGCTTATCATTGTGGGAGCCAATAAGACGTCGGCGGTGCCTGGAAACGGGATGAGGCGAAGACATGCACGCCGGCGAATCTTACCCAGCTTCGGGGCTCTCCGTGGAGATAACACCCCTACTGCTGCTCTGCGGGGTCTCCACATGATCACTAGATGAATAAGTAGCTACACGATGCTCCTTGAGCTGTTTGGCGAGAGGAGGAAGAAGGGCAAGGCTTGCTCTCTTCTCCTCCCTACGTGGTGTCTAAAACTAGCAGGGATCGATCTCTCTTTGCATGGATGCCCCGGGGGGTTTATATAGGCCTACCCCCCGGGGGTACAATGGTAATCCGGCTAGGCGCGGGGCCCAGCCGTCTGTGTCTACGCTCTCCGGCTTCTGCGCCGGCTGCTGGGTCCCGCCGGCTCGTGGGTCCCGCCGGCTGCCGGCTCCTTGGTCGACAGGCAGGCCCCACTGTCCAGGGCCTTTTCGGCGGCTAGTTACTGTTGCTTAATCTTGGTGATGAGGGCTTCGCCGAGGTGGGCATGGCTACAGTGCCGCCGCCCGCGGGCGATCGCTGTAGCCTCACCGCGTCTTGTCGCCTTAATGGGGCGTCTTCTTCGAGGGAGGTGGCAAGCCGGCTGTGGGGAGCCGACTCTATCTTGGGCCGACTGGGGGAGGCCTGGCCGCCTTCGGGTGTCTCTCTGCCCGAAGGGGCCCACCGCCCGTGGGCCGCGCCGGCGGTCCGTCGTGGTTGACATCAGGGTCATCGTGGAAACAGTGCCGCGCCGGACGGGTCATGGCCACCCGTACGGCGCACTGTGCCAGGCGTGCTCCGGGATTCGGGGGTGGCAGGCTTCACTGTAGCCATGCCCCGTCACATCGCCGTTATGTGGATGCAGACTTCGAGGGCACGATCTTGACCGCTTTATGGGAGCCGGCTTCTCGGAGCCGGCCCTCCCACGGCGTTTCTTCATGAGGGCTGAAGTCGGGCCGCCTTCCGATAGCCGGCCTGGAGACAGCCGGCAAGGGGAAGGCGGCCCTGTGTCTTGGATTCTTGAGGGCCGAATCGGCTCGTAATTTTTTCAGAAGGGCCAGGGGGAGCCGGCTAGGCTACCCATGGTTATTTACTCCGACAGTAGTCCCCGAAGCTGATCGAGCATCAAGGCGGACAAAGGGACGAGAAGCTAGGTCAGCTTCCTATCCCGAGGGGCCGGCTTTTGCGTGTGCGCGCCGTCTTCGGAAAGCTCCATTTCTTGTAGGCGGGAACGTGGGTCGCCCTGCGAGCTGACCCCGCGCCATTCCGCGGGCCACGTGGCGAGGAGGTCCTGCCAACGCACGCGCGCGACGGGACGCCGCCGCAGGCCCGGGCCCGCCACTCGCGGGCCTCGGTCCGAGCGCGGATCTTCTGCGGCCCACATGGACCGCTCGCCTCCCCGCGGCAGTTTTATTCTGCCATCAAGGCACAATAATCGCAGGACGTGGGGGAGTGGGCGCAGTTGATCCCCACGTTCCCCCACGCTGCGCCTCCTCGGCTCGGCCGCGCGGTCTATAAGTAGGAGGAGGATGGGGAGCGGCAGAGGCTCGCGCGCTCTCCCTCACTCCGCCCCTTCTCGCCCTCCTTCTTCTTCTCTTTGCCGCAGCAACTCTTCGCAGCGCCGTTCCGCCATCGCTTTGTCTTGCTCCCCGCCGTGGCAACCCTTTGCCGCGCCGTTTCGGTGTCGCTTCGTCTTGCTCCCTGCCGCATTGCTCCCATGGCGTTGTCGAGCTCGTGGGATGGCTCCAACGTCCACGAGGACCACGTCGAGTTCCTCCGCCGGACGCGGCGTCTGCCCGGCGAGAACCTAGTGCGGGTTCATCAAGCGCCGACGAGGGAGATTTCGCCGGCACCGGAGGAGGGCGAGCAGGTGATCTTCCGCTCGCACTGCCTGCGCGGCTTCGGCCTCCCGGCGAGCGGATTCCTTCGAGCCTTCCTCGAATTCTACCACCTCCAGCCGCATCACCTCACGCCCAACGCGGTGATGCTGTTGTTGGCCTTCGTCACCCTATGCGAGGGTTTTCTTGGAGTTCTCCCCACGCTCGAGCTCTGGGGGGAGTTCTTCCAAAGCAAGCTCGGCACCGTCGTCGCGGGCGTGCCCGCCCCTGCGGAGCCTTCATTGCCATGAGGCGGGCGAGCAAGAACAATCCGTTCCCGTCCATTCCGCTGATCCAGTCGGTGAAGCTTTGGCAGAAGTCTTATTTTTATGTGAAGAACGTCGCCCAGCAAGGCGACTACGTCAACCTGCCGGCTTACGTAGCCGGCCCGCCGGCTGGGAGGCAACCTTCATGGAGCTACCGGGCCAGGTCGCTGTCTCAGGCCAGGAACGCAGCCGTCTCCCGGCTTCGGGTGATGATCCAGTCGGAGGGCCTGACCGGGGCCGACTTGGTGGCCGCCTTCGTGGAGCGCCGGGTTCTTCCGCTCCAAGGCCGGCCTCACATGATTTGCCAGATGAGCGGCCGCTTCGACCCGTGCCGGCTGAGCACCAGGGAGATGCCTCACGCAGAGGTGTCTTACATGGTGAATTACATCTCCAACTGCAAGCTCGCCGAGGATTGGCGATACGGCAAGGAGCCGTATTCCCGCGCCAACCCTCCGCCTTCCGTAAGTTCTTTCTTCTTTTCTTCCTTTTTGTAGCTGGCCTCATGATAGCCGACTCTTGATCAATTGGTTTACTTTTAGCAGAACCCTCTTCTTCCGCCGATAGCCGGGGCCGCGGGGGTAGAGCACCAGCTCCTCCCCGACCGCACGGTGGACGACACCGACGATCCGGACCTGGGAGCGGCCGCCATGGAAGACGCCATCGTGGGGGAAGGTGACGAGGCCGGGGGCGCGGGACTCGGGGCCAGCTTTGAAGACTGGCCGGACGACAACAAGGTCGAAGTCGCCCCGCACCGCTAGTCGGCGCCTGATCATCAAGGCGCGGGCTCGTCCGCCGTGCCGGCTGCCCGTGGCGGCGCGCAGAAGCGCCGGGCCGCATCGACCTTCTTCGGCAGCCGGCCGAAGAAATCCAAGGCTTCCACGGCGGCGACCAAGCGGGATGAGGCGGCCGCGAAGGCGGCCCGCTTCCGCAAGGTGGTGAAGCAGCCGCAGGCGGTCTCTGCGTAAGTCGTTGAATGTCTTGCATATATTTTTTTTGTCGTTTTCGTCCGAAGCTCTTCTAAACCTTTCTTTTCTTGCCGGACAGGGCGCCGCTTTCTCTCGAGCGAGGTCCTGGCGGCTCCATAGTCGGGCCGACTGGAGGGTCCTCAAGCTCTCGCCGCGTGGACCCCCGCGCCGACCTTAGGGAGGCCACGGAGCGGAACGCGCGGGAGGCACGGGAGGAGTGGGAGGCGGCAGAGCGAAGGACCGCCCAGGCGACGAAGGAGCAGGCCGAAGCGGCGGCCAAGGCCCGGGCGAAAGCGGCAGCCGCGGAGACGGAGGCGGAGGCCTCGCACAACCGGCCTCCGCTGCTCGTTGTTCCCCTCCGCGCCGTGGCCCCCAACATTCCCGTGCCCCCGTCGGACGAGGTCGACCAAGGCCCGCCGGTGATGGAGGGGCGGGAGGACCACGTGATCTTCATGGAGGGGGCGTCACAGACGGCGCCGACTGGAGCGGGCGAAAGCGCCAATCAGCTGCGGCGCCAGAGCAGCCGTCCAGGGGCGAGCCAGAAGCAGGGGCCGGCCTCGAGGTGCAGCCGGCATTGCGCCGGCGCGCAGGGGGTGGCGCCTCCGCGCCGGAACCACACCGAGCAGCGGGCGCCAGCCAGACGGCGGAGGCCCTGGAGGCGGCCCGCGCCAGCACGTCCGAGTGGACTCCCAGCGGGGGGACGGGCGAGCTGAACGCGGCAGCCCAGGAGGTCCAGAACCGGCTTCAAGCTCAGGCCGCCTCGCTGCAGCGACACACTCAAGAGTTTCTCTCGACGCGGGCTGTCATCCGGGTGAGTCTTCTGGCCTTGGTTATTTTGTTCTTTTGGTTTCTTCCGTGGGGGCGCGTCAGCGCACCCACTGGGTGTAGTCCCCGAGTTCCGAGCCGGCTGCTGCGCAGGCGGCTTGGAACTTACTAGGTTCTGACAACTTAACTTATCCTTGCTTCCTGTATAATCTTTCAGGAGTATCACAACCTCCGTGCAGCCGCCTTCAACTCCCAGGCTCAGGAGCTGGGCAGGAGAACCGAGGACCTGACCAGCAGCCGGAGTGCGTATTTGTTTCGTTCATCTCCTATGGGGGCGCATCAGCGCACCCACTGGGTGTAGTCGCCGAGATTCGGGTCGACTGCTGAGCAGCCGGGTCGGATCTTCCTTGACGACTTCACCTTATTAATTTCCTTTGTCTTCATGCTTGCAGGAGCCAATGCCGACTTGAGGGAGCAGCTCAGCGGGGCCCAAGCCGCCCTTCGCGCCAAGGAAGCTGAGTACAGCGCCTTGGTCCTGGAGCGTGACCGCCTGGTCAAGAAGTTGGCCGACCAGGAGGAGAGCCATAAGGCGGCCCTGAAGAAGGCGCAGGACAACAAGGATGCCCTGAAGGCCGAGTTCGAGACCGAAGCGGAGGGCTGGGCTGAAGTGAAGCAGGCGCTGAGCAAGGGCTTCAGCCGTATCGAGGATCTGATCGACGGTAAGCCGCCTTCTTCACTCCCTACTTGCCCTTTGATCCCTGATTTGTGTTCTAACTTGTGCTGCTTTTTGTTCTCTGTGCAGACTACTTTCCCGGCTACTCCGTCTTCGCCACCCAATCCATCGAGGCCCACCACGAGGCACGCCGGCAGGCGGGGGCTGAAATCGCGCCGGACGCAAGCCGGACGCTCGAGGAGCAGCTCTTGGCGGTCCAAGCCCGGCTGCAGCCGGCTCACCGTATGCTCCGCCGCCTCCAGCGCGCCGGGGCGCAGGTGTTGGCTGCCCTCTGGCCAAGCGAGACGATTCCCCGCACCCCGAATCGGACTGCCGACTGGCTGGAGGTGGAGGTTGGCCGCTTCGAGGCCTGGAAAGCGTCGGCAGCCCGGCTTGGAGCTGGGCGGGCGCTGGAGTTCGTCCGAGCCTGGTATCCGGGGCTGAACCTGGACCAGCTGCGCACCTGGCGGCTGGAGGCCGACGAAGAGTTGGAGGAGGTGCGGCCGGCTATCGCTCAGCGCGCTTCGACGATCGCCGAGTGTACTGACATCAGCGTCTTCGCTCCTGAGAACAATGACGACGACGTTGCCCAGCCGGAGGAGTGGTTCGGGCTGGACCCGGCAGCGAGTGAAGACTCGGCAGAGGAGATCGCCTCCAGCGATGAAGGCGAAGACGGCGAAGGAGAGGAAGGCGAAGACGTTGAGCCGACTGGTGAAGTGGGCAGCCAGCCTCAGCCTGATCATGCCTCCGGCAACAAGGCGCGTGCTAGCGCGCCCTCTGCGGGAGGCGGTGATCATGCCGAGGTTGGCCAGCCGGCCACTCCTCCAGCCGGCACTGCCGTCTCCACCAACCTACCCGACTTGCCAGTCGCTCCCCTGGCCTAGTCTGCCGTCCTTGTTTTTTCCTGCTTGTTACCTTTTGAACAACTTTATTAAACTTGCGCAGTTCCACCCACTGGGGGTGTATTCGAACTATGTTGAATGCTGGCCTTTTGAAGGTCTTTTATGTAAATATTATTGTGTGTTTGGTTTCCATTCATGTACGCCTTTTATCCTTAGGCTGTTGCCTTTGCCGCCTTCCCCTTCTGGGAAGGCAAGTACTCGAGCTTTCTTAGATTGGAGCAAGGTGAATGGAAGCCGGCCGGCCGGCTACTCTGGTAGCCGGTCGGCGGTGGGAGAAAAACTGGCTTTTGTTATATTAGTCCGTTAGTCCCTAGCCGTTTTTCGTGTGGGCACCCGTTCCTACCTTTAACTCTTGCCAGCCGGACAGCCGGTTCTTCGAACTGCGACTTTTGGCAAGAGAAGGCTTGGGAGCTGGCACACTACTTGTCTGACTGCGGGTAGGACTTCTAATATAACTCCAGGCGGCCAGTCCCCGGGCCGACTAGTCGAACCCGGTGCCGGACGGAAAAAGTGAATGCAATGACAAGGCCATAAGCATGATACTTTTCATTCATAGATAAAAGATGGCAGTCCCCGAGCTCTTCTCAGGGGGCCTATTGTCTCGTACTTAGTACAAAAGTTAGCGTGATAGGTACTGCATTTCAACTGTAAAACCTTCGGAGGAGGTTGGCATTCCATGGTCGTTCCGACTCCTTGCCGGAGTCGTCTCTCTTTCGTGCCTTCGGCTTCTGCGCGTCGATCAGGTAGTAGGAGTCGTTGCCTAAGGCTCTGCTGATGACGAAGGGGCCCTCCCAAGGGGCCGAGAGCTTGTGCTGGCCGGCTGTTCGCTGGATCAGCCGGAGCACAAGATCGCCCTCTTGGAAGGATCTTGGCTTGACCTTTCGGCTGTGGTAGCGGCGCAGGCCCTGCTGATAGATAGCGGACTGGCTGAGGGCTAACAGCCGGCCTTCTTCCAGCAGGTCGACGCCGTCTTCTCATGCTTCCTTGGCCTCGGCTTCCGTGTAGATGGTCACCCGAGGCGAGTCGAACTCGATGTCAGTTGGGATGACCGCCTCGGCACCATATACGAGGAAGAAAGGAGTGAAGCCGGTTGACTTGTTTGGTGTAGTGCGCAGACTCCATAGGACAGCCGGCAGCTCATCGAGCCAACAGCCAGCTGAACGCTCCAGTGGTACGATCAGTCGGGGCTTGATGCCGGAAAGGATGAGGCTGTTGGCTCGCTCGACCTGGCCGTTTGACTGCGGGTGGGCAACGGAAGCTAGGTCCAACCGGATGCCTTGCATCGCGCAGAAACGTGCCAAGGCTCCCTTAGCGAAATTCGTGCCATTGTCGGTGATGATGTTGTGTGGTACACCGTACCGAGTTGTTATATCTGCGATAAATGTCACGGCAGTCGGCCCATTCAGCTTCTTGATCGGCTTTGCCCCAATCCATTTGGTGAATTTGTCCACGGCGACAAGCAGATGTGTCATGCCGCCGCGCGCCGTTTTGAACGGGCCCACCATGTCCAGTCCCCAAACGGCGAAGGGCCAAGTGAGGGGAATGGTCTTGAGTGCTGAAGCCGGCATGTGTTGCTTGGAGCTGAAGAGTTGGCACCCTTTGCAATGTTTAACTAACTCCTTGGCGTCATCCAAAGCAGTCGGCCAAAAGAAACCATGGCGGAAGGCTTTGGCGACGAGTGATCTTGAGGCCGCATGGTGGCCGCATTCTCCTTGGTGGATGTCTCTGAGGATTGCAGTGCCCTTCTCTTGCTCGACGCATCGCTGGAGGACCCCAGTGACACTGCGCTTGACGAGTTCTCTGTTGACGATTGTGTATGCTCCGGCTCGGTGTTGGACTTGTCTTGCCTCTACTTCGTCAGCCGGCAGATCTTGGTTTATTAGGAAGTTGAGGATGGATTGAGCCCATGATGGAGCTATGACTTCTTCTATTGCCAATGCGGCTACTGCGACCAGGGCGGGCAGGCTGGGTGGTGAAATGTTGGAGTTGGTCGCCGCCTGTCGTGTTGGTGCAGTCTCCGGGCCGACTACCGCAGTCCCTGAGCCGGGTGTGGCAGTCCCTGGGTCGGGCGTAACTACGGAAGTCCCCGAGCCGCCTGCTGATGTCCCCTGGCCGACTATCGAAGTCCCTGGGTCACCTTCTTGGTTCTTCGAGCCGGGCCCGGCTGTATCGGGGTCAGGCGGTATGAAGATGTAATCGGACTCTGGAGACGGCTTGATAGACGGCTTGAGGAGGCGTTGTAGAGAGACACCGGTTGGTATTGCTTGCCGAGTGGCGCCTATTCGAGCCAGGGCATCAGCTGGCTCGTTGTCGGCTCATGGTACGTGGAGGAACTCGCATCCTTCAAAATACCCGCTGATCTGCTAAACGAGGAAGCGGTAGCTTGCCATATTTGCGTCCTTGGCATCCCAGTCGCCGGATGATTGCTGGACCACCAAGTCCGAGTCGCCATAACATAGGATCCGGCGAATGCCGAGTTCTTTGGCAAGCTGGAGCCCGTGTATGAGCGCCTCGTACTCGGCCACGTTGTTGGAGGTGGCAAAGTGAATTTGCAGCGTGTATCTGAGCTTGTCCCCTTTGGGAGAGGTGAGGATGACGCCGGCTCCCAAGCCGGTGCACATCTTGGACCCATCGAAATGCATGCGCCAATGAGTGGAGTCGGGAGCCGGCGGTAGGTACTGGGTCTTGGTCCAGTCGACGAGGAAGTCGTCCAATGCTTGGGACTTGATGGCGGTGCGAGGCTGGTAGAAGATCGTGTAGGGGGCCAGCTTGATGGCCCATTTCGCCACCCGGCCGGATGCATCCCGGCTACCTATGATCTCCGCCAGCGGGGCGGTGCATACAACCGTGATGGGATGCTCTTGGAAGTAGGGCTTCAGCTTCTTGGCGGCGAAGTAAATGCCGTAGCACATCTTCTGGTAGTGCGGGTAGTTCTGCTTCGAGGTAGACAGCACCTCGCTCAAATAGTACGCCGGCCTCTGGACCGGCTGGGCTCGGCCTTCTTCTGGGCGCTGGACTACAATGATGGTGCTGACCACCCGGCTAGTTGCGGCGATGTAGAGAAGCATGGGCTCTTTCTCAGTCGGCGCCGCCAGGACATGCGGCATGGCCAGCATCTTCTTCAGCTCGTGAAAAGCTTGGTCGGCTTGGTCATTCCACTCGAAGTGGTTGGTCTTCTTCATGAGGCGGTAGAGGGGAAGAGCTTTCTCTCCGAGCCGGCTGATGAAGCGGTTCAGGGAGGCCAAGCATCCGGTAAACTTCTGGACGTCTCGAAGTTTGGTGGGAATCGCCATTCTCTCAATGGCCTTGATCTTTACTGGGTTGCATTCGATGCCGCGTTCGGAGACCAGGAAGCCTAGGAGCTGGCCGGCTGGCGCTCCGAACACGCATTTCTCGGGGTTAAGCTTGATTTGGAACCGGCGTAGGTTCTCAAATGTTTCCTTGAGGTCTTCCAGCAAGGTGCCGCGCTTCTCCGTCTTCACCACAATGTCGTCTACGTAGACGTGGGCATTTCTGCCGAGTTGCTTGAGGAGGCACTTCTGCATGCAACGCTGAAAAGTGGCACCGGCATTTCTCAAGCCGAATGTCATAGTCAGGTAGCAGAAGGCTTCGAATGGCGTGATGAAGGCGGTCTTCAGGCGATCTGCCGGATCTAACTTTATCTGGTGATACCCTGAGTAAGCATCCAAGAAACTCAACAGCTCGCATCCGGCCGTGGAGTCTATCACTTGGTCAATCCTTGGCAGGGCGAAGGGATCTTTGGGGCAGGCTTTGTTGAGGCTCGTGTAGTCTATACACATGCGCCACTTGTTGTTCTTCTTTAGCACGAGGACCGGGTTAGCGAGCCACTCTGGAAAGAAAACTTCCATAATAAAGCCGGCTGCCAGAAGCCGGGCTATCTCCTCTCCCACAATCCTGCGTTTCTCCTCCGACAATCGGCGGAGGGGTTGTTTGACCGGCTTTGCGTCTTCTCGGACGTGTAGTTTGTGCTCGGCGAATTCCTTCGGAACACCCGGCATGTCCTTGGGAGACCATGCAAAGATGTCCCGATTCTCACGGAGGAAATCGGCGAGCTCGCCTTCCTATTTGCTGCTTAGGTTTGCCCCGATGACGGCAAACCTCTCTGGGTGCTTGGGGTCAAGAGGTATCTTCTTCGTCTCCTTGGCCGGCTGGAAAGATCCTTGAGCATCATGCTCCTTGGGATCGGAGGACAAGGCCGATTGCTTGCCGGCCATGGCCACGACTCGGTCCATCATCTTCTTTTCTTCGGCAATCACAAGGGACTCGGCCAGCCGGCTACTGGCTGCTGCGCACTCAGAGGACTTCTTGTAATCGCCGGCTACGGTGATGACGCCTTTGGTGCTCGGTATCTTCATCTTGAGGTATGCATAGTGGGGAACTGCCATGAACCTGGCCAAGGCAGGTGGGCCAAGCAATGCATGGTAGGGGCTCTCTAGGTCCACCACTTCAAATCAGATCGCCTCCCGGCGGAAATGCTCCTTGTCCCCAAAAAGTACATCAATCTTGATCTTACCAATGGGGGCGCAGGACAAGCCGGGTATGATGCCATGGAACACAGTCCGAGTAGGCACGAGTTGCTTTGTCTTGACATTCAGCTTCTCCATGGTGTCACGGTACAGGATGTTGATGCTGCTCCCGTCGTCTATCAGCACGCGGGAGAAACGGGCAGCGCGTCTATCCGTTGCAAGGGTGGCATCCAAAACCAACGCATAAGAGCCGGGAGACAGCATCACCTCTGGGTGGCCGGTCCGGCTCCAGCTGATAGGCTTTTCTGACCAGTGCATGTGCTCGGCGGGGTTGGCAGCAACCATGCTGACTTCTTGGTGCTCTCGGCGTTTGCTGCGCCGGTCTTCGGGCTGGCTCGTAAAGATGACATAGGCGGCATGCTCGTCGGGGAACTCATCGTGCACGGCTCCGACTATGGGCCGAGCGGCCGGCGGCTGCGGAGCCGGAGGCGGCGGACCGGCAGGCGGAGGCGGTGCGAGCCCTTCGCCTTTGGAGATTCGGGTGAGCCAGTGGCACTTCCGGGTCGTGTGATTGGACGGCTTCGCGCCGCTGTGGAACTTGCACGGGGCGTCGAGAGTCTGTTCGTAGGAGAAGGCCG
Source organism: Triticum urartu (assembly GCF_003073215.2). Lineage (NCBI taxonomy): Eukaryota > Viridiplantae > Streptophyta > Magnoliopsida > Poales > Poaceae > Triticum > Triticum urartu. Next base: position 419,630,562 of record NC_053025.1, on the reverse strand, counting down.
GCTGCCAAGCTGGCTTGCCGCCCCTCTGCTTCTTGGGTGCGGGCCGCGCTTCGGGCTGCTCATATTCGACTGTTGCCACCTGCCGACTGGTGGAGGGCGGCACGGGGCCCTTGCACTTGTGGTCGTTCTGGTGTGGGCGTCGGCTGGAGTCCCCAGCCGGCGTCTTGGGCGCCGGGTTGAGTACCTTTCCGGACGCGTCTACCCGGAGTTCGGTCTTCATCGAGGAGTCGGCGGTGGCGTACTTGTCCGCTATGACCAGAAGCTCGTCCAGGGTAGTCGGCTCGTCGCAGAGGAGCTTGTGCTTGAGGAGGGTGCCTTCTCGGCACCCGGCAGTGAAGTATTCTATGGCTTGCACCTCGTGCACCCCTTCGCAAGAGTTGCGGAGCTCGGCCCAACACGTGAGGTAGTCGCGAGTGGACTCGGCGGGGCCTTGTACGCACAAGGAGAGATGTCTGGGCTTGGGAGCCCGCTTGTAGGTGCTGGTGAAGTTGCGGACGAAGGCTTCTGTGAAGTCTAGCCAGCTGTTGATGTTGTATGGCTTGAGGCTGTTGAGCCAGGTCCGCGCTGTGCCCTACAGCATGAGGGGCACGTACTTCACGGCAACGCGCCTGTTGCCGTTGGCTATGCTAACCGCCGTGGAGTAGTCGATCAACCAATCTTCCGGCTTCACGGAGCCGTTGTACTTGGGCGTGTCTCTTGGGAGCGAGAACCCTTTGGGGAAGGGCTCGTCACGGATGCGGGGGCCGAAGCAAGGCGGGCCGACATCGTCTTCTTCTTCTAGTGCCAGGGATCGCGCCAGGCGGTCGATCCGATGGCGGGCGTCGTTCTCGCCGACTCCTTCGCAGCGACCTAGCCGGCCGCTGAGAGTCGGATGCGCAACAGGCGGCGGGGTGGGATATCTGTCTCCACGGGGCCGGGGCGGAGGCGGGTTGCCCTGCCACTCCACGGCCTGGGGGTGGCCTTCTGCGTCTTGCTCGATGGAGATTTGGGTTCGGCTTCGGCTGGCAGCCGGCTCTTTCTCGCGCCGCGCGCGGGTTTTGCCCGTAGTCGGCGTTCGGGACGTCACGCCATGATCTCGGCATGGGGGAGGGCTTTCCGCGCGGGCGTCGGCTTCGTGCCACCGCGCGGCTACATCGATCAGCTGCTGGATGCGTCGGGTCATGTGGGGGAGTTCTTCGGCTCCCAGCCCATCCAGCTCGTCTACGGCCGCCTGGGCGGCGCGCAGGTTCTCGAGCGGAGTGGTGTAGACTGGGCGGTCGAATCCTAGCGTATCGGCGACGACAGCGCCGCGCTGTCTGACAACGCCGGCCCGGCTGGGCCCGTCTGGGGGCGGCGTGCCAAAGGCGGCGTGGTCGGCCTCGCGTCGGTGGGCCTCAGCGAGGCGTCTCATGGAAACCAACTTCCGGCCCTCCGCGAGGAGGGCAAGGCGGCGAGCTTCCGGTGCTTCAGCGTCGGCATCGGCCGGGAGGGGGATGGACAAGTCGTGGACCGCCGCGTGCGTGGCGTCGTGGGCGCTTTCGTCGGAAGCGCCGCCGTGGCCGATGACCATCACCTCGGTGGTGACAGCGTCGTAGCCATCAGCCCGGGGAAGCGGGTCGTTGTAGATTGCGACGTCGGTGGGGAAAGTGTCGAGTGAGGCCGTGTCGGAGTCGACAGGCATCGGATCAGTGGAACCAACTGACTCCAAGTCCACGGCAGGCTCGTCGGAGACGTGGAGCTGGCCGAGGAGGTTGACGAGGTGGTCGGTGCCCGCGTCGGAGGCGAGCTCGTCGGAGATGAGGGTCTTGTGAAGGAGATCGGCGAGGCTGCTCGCCGCACAGATGTTGGTGATGCCTTGTAGCGCGTCGTGGCAAGCGCCATCGGGCGTGCCGGGCTGGCAACGCTCGCGGGGGAGGAAGAGGGTTCCCGTCCAGAACAGTTCTTCGGACGACGGTGCACCTGGCCCCACGGTGGGCGCCAAATGTCGGGTGGTAGGTGCGACATATGCCAACGGGTGGCTTATCATTGTGGGAGCCAAAAAGACGTCAGCGGTGCCTGGAAACGGGATGAGGCGAAGACATGCACGCCGACGAATCTTACCCAGCTTTGGGGCTCTCCATGGAGATAACACCCCTACTGCTGCTCTGCGGGGTCTCCGCATGATCACTAGATGAATAAGTAGCTACACGATGCTCCTTGAGCTGTTTGGCGAGAGGAGGAAGAAGGGCAAGGCTTGCTCTCTTCTCCTCCCTACGTGGTGTCTAAAACTAGCAGGGATCGATCTCTCTTTGCATGGATGCCCCGGGGGGTTTATATAGGCCTACCCCCCGGGGGTACAATGGTAATCCGGCTGGGCGTGGGGCCCAGCCGTCTGTGTCTACGCTCTCCGGCTTCTGCGCCGGCTGCTGGGGCCCGCCGGCTCGTGGGTCCCGCCGGCTGCCGGCTCCTTGGTCGACAGGCAGGCCCCACTGTCCAGGGCCTTGTCGGCGGCTGGTTACTGTTGCTTAATCTTGGTGACGAGGGCTTCGCCGAGGTGGGCATGGCTACAGTGCCGCCGCCCGGCGGGCGATCGCTGTAGCCTCACCGCGTCTTGTCTCCTTAATGGGGCGTCTTCTTCGAGGGAGGTGGCAAGCCGGCTGTGGGGAGCTGGCTCTATCTTGGGCCGACTGGGGGAGGCCTGGCCGCCTTTGGGTGTCTCTCTGCCCGAAGGGGCCCACCGCCCGTGGGCCGCGCCGGCGGTCCGTCGTGGTTGACATCAGGGTCATCGTGGCAACAGTGCCACGCCGGACGGGTCATGGCCACCCGTACGGCGCACTGTGCCAGGCGTGCTCCGGGATTCGGGGGTGGCAGGCTTCACTGTAGCCATGCCCCGTCACATCGCCGTTATGTGGATGCAGACTTCGAGGGTACGATCTTGACCGCTTTATGGGAGCCGGCTTCTCGGAGCTGGCCCTCCCGCGGCGTTTCTTCATGAGGGCTGAAGTCGGGCCGCCTTCCGATAGCCGGCCTGGAGACAGCCGGCAAGGGGAAGGCGGCCCTGTGTCTTGGATTCTTGAGGGCCGAATCGGCATAATTTTTTCAGAAGGGCCAGGGGGAGCCGGCTAGGCTACCCATGGTTATTTACTCCGACAGTTCCCAAGACTACATCAAGTCCTTCACGGGTGATGGCCATGGTGGGACAGACAAGATTGCTTCTTCGTGGACCCTTCATGCGTGGAGCCCTCCCTAGACTCGCGCAACCGTTACCCTTCGTGGGTTGAAGTATCCATCAACGTGGATGTACGATAGCACCACCTATCGGAACCATGCCAAAAATCTCCGTGTCTACATTGTGTTTACTCCCTCCAAACTCCTCCCTTTACCTTCATGTGCAATATTTTTACATTCCGCTGCTATACTCTTCGACTTGCATGTGTAGGTTGATTGCTTGACTTGTGCTAAGTTGCTAAAATCTGCCAAGACTTATAATTGGGAAAAGGATAGATTTTTATTTGGTCAAGTAGTTTAATCACCCCCCTCTACACATACTTTAGATCCTACAGTGGCGTCTTCCCAGTGCGGAGGCAGTACTCCGCCTCCTATGCCTCACAACACTTGATGTACCGATCTGCCTCTTGCTGGCAGACGAGCGCAAACGATCTTTCCATTTTGTTGGGCGCCCACCAGAGCTCCTCATCAGTGGCACGCTGGAGCTTATCGGCCCACCTCCACGTAGCGACGAGGCGCCCAACGCCTTTGACCTTCCTCGCGAAGTACCCGTCTTCGTACACCTCCTCCACACGATGACGCGCCCGGCCCCAAAAGCTCCGCCGCCTTCTTTTTCCAGGCGACATCATAGGCTTCACAGGCCGCCTAGTACCTGGTTTCCTTTGATACGTCTCCAACGTATCTATAATTTTGATTGTTCCATGCTATTATATTATCTGTTTTGGATATTTTATATGCATTAATATGCTATTTTATATGATTTTTGGGACTAACCTATTAACCTAGAGCCCAGTGTCATTTTCTATTTTTCCTTGTTTTAGAGTTTCGCAGAAAAGGAATACCAAACGGAGTCCAAACGGAATAAAACTTTCGTGGTGATTTTTCTTGGACCAGAAGACACCCAGGAGACTTGGAGTGCAAGTCAGAAGAGCCACGAGGCAGCCACAAGGGTGGAGGGCGCGCCCCCCAACCTTGTGGGCCCCTCGATGGCCTCCTGGCCTACATCTTCCTCCTATATATACTCTTATACCCTGAAAACTTCCGAGGGAGCCACGAAACCACTTTTCCACCGCCACAACCTTCTATACCCGTGAGATCCCATCTTGGGGCCTTTTCCGGCATCCTGCCGGAGGGGGATTGGATCATGGAGGGCTTCTACATCAGCATCATTACCTCTCTGATGAAGTGTGAGTAGTTGACCATAGACCTACGGGTCCATAGCTAGTTGCCATATGGCTTTTTCTCTCTCTCTCTCTTTGATTCTCAATACCATGTTCTCCTCGATGTTCTGGGAGATCTATTCGATGTAATACTCTTTTGCGGTGTGTTTGCCGAGATTTGATGAATTGTGGATTGATGATCAGCTTATCTATGAATATTATTTGAATCTGATCTGAATTCTTTTATGCATGATTTGATATCTTTGCAAGTCTCTTCGAACTATTGATTTGGTTTGGCCAACTAGATTGTTTTTTCTCGTATTGGAGAAGTGTTTAGCTTTGGGTTCAATCTTGCGGTGTCCTTTCCTAGTGATAGTAGGGGCAGTAAGGCACGTATTGTATTGTTGTCATCGAGGATAACAAGATGGGGTTTTCATCATATTGCTTGGGCTAATCCTGCTACATCATGTGATCTTACTTAATGCATTACTCTGTTCTTATGAACTTAATGCTCTAGATGCAGGCATGAGTCGTTCGATGTGTGGAGTAATAGTAGTAGATGCATAATTGTTTCGGTCTACTTGATATGGATGTGATGCTTATATTCATGATCATTGCCTTAGATATCGTCATAACTTTGCGCTTTTCTACCAATTGCTCGGCAGTAATTTGTTCCCCCACCGTAATAAGTCCTTTCTTGAGAGAAGCTGTTGGGAAACACAGTAATTTCAAAAAAAAATCCTACGCACACGCAAGATCCATCTAGGTGATGCATAGCAACAAGAGGGGAGAGTGTTGTCTACGTACCCTCGTAGACCGTAAGCGGAAGCGTTATGACAACACGGTTGATGTAGTCATACGTCTTCACGATCTGACCAATCCTAGCACCGAAGGTACGACACCTCCGCGATCTGCACATGTTCAGCTCGGTGATGTCCCACAAACTCTAGATCCAGCTGAGTGTTGGGGGAGAGCTTCGTCAGCATGACGGCGTGATGACGGTGATGATGAAGTTACCGACGCAGGGCTTCTCCTAAGCACTTCAACGATATGAACGAGGTGGAAATCTGTGGAGGGGGGCACCACACACGGCTAGGAGATCAACTTGTGTGTCTATGGGGTTCCCCCTCCCCCGTATATAAAGGAGTGGAGGAGGGGACGGTCGGCCCTCTCTATGGCGCGCCCTAGGGGGAGTCCTACTCCCACTGGGAGTAGGATCCCCCCTTTCCCTAGTAGGAGTAGGAGAGAACGAAGGGGGAGAGAGAAGGAAGGAAGGGGGGCCGACCCCACACCCAATTCAGATTGGGCTAGGGGGTGCGCCCTCCACCTTTCCCTTCATCTCCTCTTTTCCACTAAGGCCCAATAAGGCCCATATACTCCCCGGAACCATTTCGATGTCCAAACATAGGCTTCCAATATATCTATCTTTATGTCTCGACCGTTTCGAGACTCCTCGTCATGCCTGTGATCACATCCGGGACTCCGAACAACCTTCGGTACATCAAAACACATAAACTCATAATATCGATCATCACTGAACGTTAAGCGTGCGGACCCTAGATGCTCATATTGGTTCCTACATATTCTACGAAGATCTTTATCGGTCAAACCGCATAACAACATACATTGTTCCCTTTGTCATCGGTATGTTACTTGTCCGAGATTCGATCGTTGGTATCTCAATACCTAGTTCAATCTCGTTACCGTCAAGTCTCTTTACTTGTTCCGTAATGCAACATCCCGTAACTAAATCATTAGTCACATTGCTTGCAAGGTTTATAGTGATGTGCATTACCGAGAGGGCCCAGAGATACCTCTCCGATACACGGAGTGACAAATCCTAATCTTGATCTATGCCAACTCAACAAACACCATCGGAGATACCTGTAGAGCATATTAGTCACCCAGTTACATTGTTACGTTTGATAGCACACTAAGTGTTCCTCCGGTATTCGGGAGTTGCATAATCTCATAGTCATAGGAACATGTATAAGTTATGGAGAAAGCAATAGCAGTAAACTAAACGATCATCATGTGAAGCTAACGGATGGGTCAAGTCAATCACATCATTCTCTAATGATGTGATCCCGTTCATCAAATGACAACTCTTTTTCCATGGCTAGGAAACTTAACCATCTTTGATCAACGAGCTAGTCAAGTAGAGGCATACTAGTGACACTCTGTTTGTCTATGTATTCACACATGTACTAAGTTTCTGGTTAATACAATTCTAGAATGAATAATAAACATTTATCATGATATAAGGAAATATAAACAACAACTTTATTATTGCCTCTAGGGCATATTTCCTTCAGAAGCCTCTAGTGAAACCTATGGCCCCCGGGTCTATTTTCCATCATATAAGTTTCTGATCTATAATTCTAGTTCCCTATTTACTTATTTTGCAATCTTTTACTTTCCGTTCCATAAACCAAAAATACAATAAATATTACTTTAACGTTTATCCATCTCTATCAGATCTCACTTTGCAAATAACCATGAAGGGATTGACAACCCCTTTGTCGCGTTGGTTGCAAATTGGTGTTTGTTTGTGCAGGTATTTGGTGGCTTGTCGTGTTGTCTCCTACTAGATTGATACCTTGGTTCTCAAAACTGAGGGAAATACTTGCGCTACTTTGCTGCATCACCCTTTCCTCTTCAAGGGAAAAACCAACGCAAGCTCAAGATGTAGCAAGAAGGATTTCTGGCGCCGTTGCCGGGGAGATCTACGCCAAGCCACGACATACCAAGTACCCATCATAAAACTCTCATCCCTCGCATTACATTATTTGCCCTTCTCCTCTCATTTTCCTCTCCCCCACTTCTAAAATGATTTTTTGAAAAGATTTGCCTTTTCTTTGCCCTTCTTCCGTTCATCTTTTTGTTTGCCTTGATGTCATATTTGGCTTGTTTGCTCGTTTGGTTGGAATAATTGTGTATTTATTGCAAACCAGAGAGCCTAAGATTTATGGATCCTCATCCACTTGCCAATCTTTAAGAGATCCAATTATGATGAACCAATTGCTAATGAGTTTTGTGCACTAGATTATCTTTATGAAGTTCTGCTTGAAATTCGTGAATCTGAAAATTGTGATGAAATACTTTATGAAGTGATTCACGATAGATCTTTGAATAAAAAGCATGATTGCAATGATGCTATTATAAATTCTATTAATGTCAATTGTGTTAATAATATGCAAAACCCTAAGCTTGGGGATGCTAGTTTTGCTATGTCCACTACTTGTGGCAATGATCATGATTGGGGTGAATCTTCTTATGATCTTCAAAATTTATTTAAGCCCCATGATGAATATGAGATTGATAATAATTTTTGCAATAATATTGAAAGTGGGTTTGGAAGAGTGTCAACTTTAGATCCCACATATTTGGATAATGTTCAATCTTGTGAAGTTTTTTATAAAAGTGGGTTCAAAGAGGTCATGACTTTATTTTATGATAATCCCACTATTTTGGAAGAGTGTCAACTTTGCATGCATGTGGTTCATAAAGATAATATTTTATGTGATAGATATATTGTTGAATTTGCTTATGATACTACATGTAATTATTATGAGAGAGGAAAATATGGTTGTAGAAATTTTCATGTTAGTAAATTACCTCTCTTCATGTTGAGATTGCTATTGTCTCTTTCTTCTTCCTTGCATATGCTAATTTTTGCTTGCCTTCATAATTTGTTTGCTTATAAAATTACTATGCATAGGAAGTATGTTAGACTTAGATGTGTTCTCACGTGCTATATGATGCTCTCTTTGTTCTTCAATTCTTGTCTTTCAGGTGAACATCATTGAAATTATCAATGCCTAGCTTAATGGCTTAAAAGAAAAGCGCTTCTTGGGAGACAACCCAATATTTTTACTTGTTGTTTTCCAATAAATATTTCATATAGCCTCTGGTTAGATGTGGTTTTGTGTTTTATTTAGTGTTTGTGCCAAGTAAGACCTTTGGGATAGGTTACGGTGATAGTTGATTTGATCCTGCAGAAAAACAGAAACTTTTGTGCCAGGAGATTAGGTTTCGTTTTTAACAGAAGTGCGATAAAATACTGATTCTTTTTGAAAATGATTAATAAACAACTTGGCTAGGACTTCCTAATTTCTAAGGATTTTTGGTGTTATATAAGTACCCAAAATCTCCATATTTCTACAGACTGTTCTGTTTTTTGACGGACTCTGTTTTTCGTGTGTTGTTTGCTTATTTTGATGCATCTATGGATAGTATCGGGGGGTATGAACCATGGAGAAGTTGGAATACAGTAGATATTACACCAATATAAATAAATAATGAGTTCACAATAGTACCAAAAGTGGTGATTTATTTTCTTATACTAACGGAGCTTACAAGATTTTCTGTTAGAGTTTTGTGTTGTGAAGTTTTCAAGTTTTGGGTAAGGATTTTATGGACTATGGGATAAGGAGTGGAAAGATCCTAAGCTTGGGGATGCCCAAGGCACCCCAAAGTAAAATTCAAGAATTTCAAAAAGCCTAAGCTTGGGGATGCCCCGGGAAGGCATCCCCTCTTTCGTCTTCGTCTATCGGTAACTTTACTTGCGGCTATATTTTTATTCACCACATGATATGTGTTTTGCTTGGAGCGTCTTGTATGATTTGAGTCTTTGCTTTTTAGTTTTCCATAATCATCCTTGTTGTACACACCTATTGGGAGATACACGCATGAATCGTGATTTATTAGAATACTCTATGTGCTTCACTTATATCTTTTGAGCTAGGCAATTTTGCTCTAGTGCTTCACTTATATCTTTTTAGAGCACGGTGATGGTTTTATTTTATAGAAATTGATGAACTTTCGTACTTCACTTATATTATTTCGAGAGTCTTTAGAACAACATGGTAATTTGCGTTGGTTATAAAAATTAATCCTAATATGATAGGCATCCAAGAGGAAAATAATAAAAACTTTCATATAAAATGCATTGAATACTATGCGAAGTTTGATTCCTTATGATTGTTTTGAGATATGAAGATGGTGATATTAGATTCATGCTAGTAAGTAGTTGTGAATTTTATAAATACTTGTGTTAAAGTTTGTGAGTCCCGTAGCATGCACGTATGGTGAACCGTTATGTGATGAAGTCAGAGCATGATTTATTTATTGATTGTCTTCCTTATGAGTGGCGGTCGGGGACGAGCGATGGTCTTTTCCTACCAATCTATCCCCCTAGGAGCATGAACATAGTACTTTGTTTCGATGACTAATAGATTTTTGCAATAAGTATGTGAGTTCTTTATGACTACTGTTGAGTCCATGGATTATACGCACTCTCACCTTTCCGCCATTGCTAGCCTCTCTAGTACCGCGCAACTTTCACCGGTACCATAAACCCACCATATACCTTACTCAAAACAGCCACCATACCTACCTATTATGGCATTTCCATAGCCATTCCGAGATATATTGCCATGCAACTTCCCACCGTTTCGTTTATTATAACATGCTCCATCATTGTCATATTGCTTTGCATGATCATGTAGTTGACATCGTATTTGTGGCAAAGCCACCGTTCATCATTTTTTATACATGTCGCTCTTGATTCATTACACATCCCGGGACACGCCTGAGGCATTCACATAGTCATATTTTGTTCTGAGTATCGAGTTGTGATGAGACTCCAGACGGAAAAAAAGAGGCCAAAAAATGAGAGAGGGCCCAAATAAAAAAAGAGAGAAAAGAGAGAAGGGGCAATGTTACTATCGTTGTACCACACTTGTGCTTCAAAGTACCACCATGATCTTCATGATAGAGAGTCTCCTATGATATCACTTTCAAATACTAGTGGGAATTTTCATTATAGAACTTGGCTTGTATATTCCAATTATGAGCTTCCTCAAAATGCCCTAGGTCTTCGTGAGCAAGAGAGTTGGATGCACACCCACTTAGTTTTCTTTTTTTGAGCTTTCATAAACTTATAGCTCTAGTGCATCCGTTGCATGGCAATCCCTACTCACTCACATTGATATCTATTAATGGGCATCTCCATAGCCCGTTTATACGCCTAGTTGATGTGAGACTATCTCTCCTTCTTTTTGTCTTCTCCACAACCACCATCTATTCCACCTATAGTGCTATGTCCATGGCTCAGGCTCATGTATTGCGTGAAAGTTGAAAAAGTTTGAGAACGTCAAAAGTATGAAACAATTGCTTGGCTTGTCATCGGGGTTATGCATGATTTAAATATTTTGTGTGATGAAGATGGAACATAGCCAGACTATATGATTTTGTAGGGATAAGCTTTGTTTGGCCATGTTATTTCAAGAAGACACAATTATTTTTTAGTATGCTTGAAGTATTATTGTTTCTATGTCAATATTAAACTTTTGTTTTGAATCTTACGGATCTGAAAATTCATGCCACAATAAAGAGAATTACATGGATAAATATGTTAGGTAGCATTCCACATAAAAAATTCTGTTTTTATCATTCACCTACTCGAGGATGAGCAGGAATTAAGCTTGGGGATGCTTGATACGTCTCCAATGTATCTATAATTTGTTATTGTTCCATGCTATTATATTATCTGTTTTGGATGTTTTATATGCATTAATATGCTATTTCATATGATTTTTGGGACTAGCCTATTAACCTAGAGCCCAGTGCCAGTTTATGTTTTTTTCCTTGTTTTAGAGTTTTGTAGAAAAAGAATACCAAACGGAGTCCAAACGGAATAGAACCTTCGCGATGATTTTTCTTGGACCAAAACACACCCATGAGACTTGGAGTGCAAGTCAGAAGAGCCACGAGGCGGCCACAAGGGTGGAGGGCGCGCCCAGGGGGTGGGGTGCGCCCCCAACCTTGTGGGCTCCTCGGTGGCCTCATGACCTAGATCTTCCTCTTATATATACTCTTATACCCTGAAAACTTCCAAGGGAGCCACGAAACCACTTTTCCACCACTGCAACCTTCTGTACCCATGAGATCCCATCTTGGGGCCTTTTCCGGCATCCTGCTAGAGGGGGATTCGATCACGGAGGGCTTCTACATCAACTCCATTGCCTCTCTGATGAAGCGTGAGTAGTTTACCACAGACCTATGGGTCCATAGCTAGTAGCTTGATGTCTCTCTCTCTCTCTTTGATTCTCTATACCATGTTCTCCTTGATGTTCTCGGAGGTCTATTCGATGTAATACTCTTTTGCAATGTGTTTGCCGAGATCCGATGAATTGTGAATTTACGATCAACTTATCTATGAATATTATTTCAATCTCCTCTGAATTCTTTTATGCATGATTTGATATCTTTGCAAGTCTCTTCAAACTATCTATTTGGTTTGCTAACTAGATTGGTTTTTCTTGCAATGGGAGAAGTGCTTAGCTTTGGGTTCAATCTTGCGGTGTCCTTTCCTAGTGACAGTAGGGGCAGCAAGGCACGTATTGTATTGTTGTCATCGAGGATAACAAGATGGGCTTTTCATCATATTGCTTGAGTTAATCCCGCTACATCATGTCATATTACTTAACGCGTTACTCTGTTATTATGAACTTAATACTCTAGATGCAGGCAGGAGTCAGTCGATGTGTGGAGTAATAGTAGTAGATGCAGAATCGTTTCAGTCTACTTGACACGGACATGATGCCTATATTCATGATCATTGCCTTAGATATCGTCATAACTTTGCGCTTTTGTATGAATTACTCGGTAGTAATTTGTTCACCCACCGTAATAATTCCTTTCTTGAGAGAAGCCTCTAGTGAAACCTATTTACCCCGGGTCTATTTTCCATCCTATAAGTTTCCAATATACAATTCTAGTTTCCTATTTACTTTCTTTTGCAATCTTTTACTTTCCGTTCCATAAACAAAAAAATACCAAAAACATTACTTTACCATTTATCCATCTCTATCAAATCTCACTTTGCGAATAACCATGTAGGGATTTATAACCCCTTTGTCGCGTTGGTTGCAAGTTGGCGTTTGTTTGTGCAGGTTTTTGGTGGCTTGTCGCGTTGTCTCCTACTGGATTGATATCTTGGTTCTCAAAACTGAGGAAAATACTTACGCTACTTTGCTACATCACCCTTTCCTCTTGAAGGGAAAAACCAACGCAAACTCAAGAGGTAGCATCCTCCTCCGCCATCTCCTTGTTGAACGCCACTTGCCTGGCTTTCTCAGCTGGCGGCAGCGACTTCCACAGACAAAGATTGTACTGGCCTCAAAACCAATCCAAAATTGGGGAGTCCGGCACAACCTCGTCCGGTGGCGTGTAGGGGTCCTCGTCGCTGCTATTCGAGTGAGCGCCCTCCGGGGGCGGTGACTCCTCGTCGGTGCGTGGGCACACCGGTGATACGTCTCCATCGCATCTACTTTTCCAAACACTTTTGACCTTGTTTTGGACTCTAACTTGCATGTGTCGGCGTTCTGGGAACGGGGGTCCCCAGACTTGCCTGCCTGCGGCCTGCTGCGTGGCTCAAAGGGGGGCCCGGCGTGGCCCATCTTCACCAACACAAACCCAAGACCCTCGCGAGGGGCCAAGCCTCGCAGGGCGGACGACGCGGAGCTTCCTCAGGCACGGCCTCGTCAGGCTGGCTCACGAGGAGGCGGAGAGATCAAGGCGGGGTACCTCACGAGGTGCCCGTGACGCAAGCCATGACGACCGAGGGTGCCAGGCGGGTGCCAGCCCGCGCAGTGTCCTCCTTTCCTCTTTGGTGCAAAGGGGGCAAGCACAGCCGTGGAGTACTGAGGCATCAGGCAAAGGTTGCCATTTCGGTGCAACGAGACCAAGACCAGGATGACTACGAGATGGAGGTCACCGTGGAGCCCAAGACGGCGTCATCACCAGAGCTTTGCGCAGGCGAAGACTACTTTTGTCAGGACAGCTGATACTAGCTGTCCCCCTTCAAATTAGCCCGCCATTGTTGGCTCCCTTCCCGCTCGATATTTGGGAAGAGGACCAGGGCCTCTATAAATAGGACCAGCCACCCACAGAGCAAAGGGGGGTTTTTGGAAGGAAATAGGGGGTGTTTTGGAAGGATAAAAGAAAGGATATGAGAGAGAGAGAAGGGTGACTGAACTCCTCCCAACAGTTCATCGCCCCAGCCAAGAACAGACCCTCGCGAGGCTGTTCTTCCTTGTATTGTTCATCACCATCAGCCCAAGAGGCAATCCACCACACCACACACTGGAGTAGGGTATTACACCACAACGGTGGCCCGAACCAGTATAAACCCTGTGTCTCTTGTGTTGTTCTTTCCTTAGTTTAGATCCTAGCAAGGCGGAGGAGTGCAGGTAGGTAGGAGGCGAAATCTCCGCGCGCACCCCAGTGTTCGAACCTCAAGGGTCTGCCGGAACCCGAAATCTGACATTTGGCGCGCCAGGTAGGGGTGCGCCGGGATTCGTCTTCCACCACCCCGTTCTCCTCCGACCATCACGCCCATGTCTGACGCTCGTCGGGCCCGCGCCGAGTGCCGAGCCGCACTCGCTTCCCGCGTTGCCCAGACGGCCCCTGTCGGCGGGCGTCCTCGCCGTTCCCCGTCACCTGCCGTCAACGCCGCCACCGGCCCGGCGGGGGACGAGCAGCAAGCATCATCCCAACATCCGTCCGTGCGGCAAGACGGCCGCACCGCAACTCCCTCACTCACCCCAGCTGGTTCTTCGTCCCGCGCGCTCCGCGCGCCCATGGAGGCTCGGGCTGCACTCATCGCGGCAAACGAGGTCCTGCGCTACCATCGCGTCGACGACGTCTACGAAGAATGGCTTGACCGCGTCGCCGAGCTTGTCCGCGCCGCAGGGGGCTCTCCTGCGCCGTCCGTTCCGCTGCACCGCACCCCGCCCCGCGCGGGCGATGAAGCTCCGACGGCGCCCCGGCCGCCTCCTCCTCAGGACGGCGCCATGGCTCCAAGGCGCGTGGCCCCTGGGCGGAACCTGCTCTGTCAGGCGCCAGCGCAGCAAGAGCAGAGCTGTCAAGAAGTCCCTTGCCCGCAAGAAGCTGCTCGGGCGCTCCCTGCTCCAGCACGTCGCGACCATGCTCCTGCTCCCGCGCGTCAAGACCCCGCGCTGCTCCCAGCTGTAGCGCGTGGGGACATGCAAGACCAAGCTCCCCGTCATCCAAGGCCTCCCGTGGCCACAGCAGGCTGCCGCGCCTTCACCGCCGAGCTACGCAGCGTCGCGTGGCCCGACAAGTTCAAGCCAGACTTGCCTCCTCGCTACGACGGCACGGCAGACCCTGCGGAGTTCCTCCAGCTCTATGAGCTGGGCATCAAAGCTGCCAACGGAGACGAGAAGGTCATGGCGAACTAGTTCCCCATGGCGCTCAAGGACGGGGCCCGCACCTGGCTCCTGAACCTGACTCCAGGCGCAATCTCCTCCTGGGACGAGATGCGCACCCGCTTCATCGCCAACTTCCAGGGCACTCGCGACCGGCCACCCGCCGTGAGCGACATGCGCCGCATCAAGCAACAGCCCGGGGAGACCCTGCAGAAGTACATCCAGCGCTTCAACAACGCGCGCCTCAAGATTCCCAAGGTGACTGAGGAGGCCATCATCTCGGCCTTCTCCGACGGTGTGCGCGACGTTAAGATGAAGGAGGAGCTGGCGATGCATGAAGACCTGTGCACTTCCTTAGAGTTGTTCAACCTGGCAACCAAGTGCGCCAGGGCCGAGGAAGGGCGTATCTCCCTCCTCGAGCTGCCTGCCGCAGACCCAGAAGAGAAGAAGCCCAAGGCCAAGGATGTGAAGCGCAAGGGGGCTGCCGTGCTCGCGGCAGAACCAGACACCAAGTGAGGCAGAGATCAGCCCGAACCTTCCAAGGGCAGCCGGTACTGTGTGTACCACGACCTCCACACCCACAACACCAACGAATGTCAAGAGCTCCGAGCCGTGCGAGAAGGAAGTATAGGCTGTCGCCCTGACCGCAGTGACCGGGGCTACGGTCGAGGAGGAGGAAGGAACGCAGGACGCTGGGAAGACCGTGGCCCGCGCCAAGGGTGGCGCGATCAACCTCGCGAGGATCGCTGGCAAGACCCGCCTCACGAGGGAGGCTGGAGGGATCAGCCTCGCGAGGATCGCCCGCAAGGCAACGCAGGCCTCCCACCGTTGCCGCCGTAGCCAAGGAGAAACAAGGACCGCCACCAGGACGAGGGGGCTGGGGGCTTCCAGGAGCCGCGCGCGATCGCCTGCATCCTGGGCGGGGCACAAGCCCCAGCCTCTCAACGCATCTTCAAGCAGTTCGCCTGCGAAGTGAACGCAGTCCTCCCTAGGCTCGAAGCCACGCGCCCTCTCAGGTGGTCGGCGTGCGCCATCACGTTCAGCTCAGCAGATCAGCTCAAGTGTGCGGCTACAGCCGGAGTTCTCCCGATGCTTTGCTCCCCGATCGTCAGCAACGTGGTGGTCACCAAGACCCTCATCGATGGCGGGGCAGGGCTCAACGTCCTGTCCGTGGAGACATTCAACAACCTCCAAGTGCCCTACAACCAGCTTCAGCCAACCAAGCCTTTCTCCAGTATCACCGACGGCTCCACGGTCCCGATTGGGCAGGTCCGCCTCCCTGTCACCTTCGGGGCACACGACAACTACCGCATCGAGCTCATGGACTTCGACGTCGCTCACATTCGCCTGCCGTACAACGCCATCCTTGGGTACCCAGCGCTGGCCAAGTTCATGGCCGTAACTCACCACGGCTACAACATCCTCAAGATGCCAGGAAGCGGCGGAGTCATCACGGTGCCCTGTGAAGAGAAGGACGCGGTGTGTTCCCTGGAACGAGCCTTTCAGGCCGCGTCACTGGAAGACCCGGATCGTGGAAGTAGGAGGCCTCCCGAGACTGCCCCTAAGAAGAAGAAGACATCGTCCGGCCCGACCACTCAGGAGGCAGGCCCCTCTGGGCCCGCGCCTGCCCAGGGGGAACCTCCTTCCATCGCATAGGAAAGCGCGCCCGGCGCCCTCCTCAGGCAGGGCTCGGGGGCTCTCCCCTGGAGGGCCACCGACCTAGCTAGGGTCACGAGGGAGGCGCTTGGGCACCACATGGAGGCGTGTTTCGAAGCACGTTTCTCTCAAGAAGGAGCAAGGCAAGGAGATCCAGACCCTCAGGAGTTCGTCAGCAAGGCCATTCAGGAGCTACGGGAGTCAAGAGTCATGAAAGGCGGCCGCCGCCTACCAGCAGTGGCTCCCCATCCAGGCGAGGATGCTGGGCTGCGCGTCTACATCGACATACCAGGGCTCAACCGAGTCGCCTCTCTGGAGCGCCTCTGGCCCTCGCGAGTGGGGCGCTGCGGAGGCCCACCCCACAGCTACGTTCGCATGCCTTACGGCTTGCCGAACGCGGCTGACACGTACCAGCGCCTCATGAGGGGCATCACGGAGGCACAAGAGGCCAGGCGTTCCGCAGCCCTGGCAGGGATGGAGATGGCCCGCGAGGAGCCGCCAGCGCCTCCGGAGCCTCCCGAGGCCCCTGGGCCTGGGGGCTCATGAGGATCGGCTCCCGCAGCCCACTGAGCCTGCTACACCAACGCTCCTTCGTCCTCAACATCATTAGGTGACATCTTTCGAGTTTTATTTCCAGCTGGGAGCGCCCCCCCCCAGGGATGCATTATTCCCAGGCCGCGTGGGTCCGTCCCTGTGGCGTGTATCCCTTTTTTATTCCATGTTGTTAGCTTACCTTGTTGGGGGCGCCCCTCGGGCTGCATGACCCCCCCAAGTCGCTCGGGCCTGACCCAGTGATGTCCGCCTTCCCAGTATCTATTTGAACGAATCCACTCCTTCGCGGCTAATGTGTTTTACCTAGTTGCCTGCTCAGTTGACGCCAACTAACGGAGCTGCTCCCAAATGGCACGACGCTTGCGCATGGGTCCGTCCCTGCAACACCGACAAACCTGGATGGCTGAGCTCTGGCCGCGGCAGCCCCGCATAGCGTCACCTCGTCAAGCCTTCAGTGCCTCACTACCCCTCGGAAGCAACCAACGGCTGACTGTCAATTGTCATGGCAACCCCTTGTTTTTTCTATGATGGACCTGCAGGACCTCCTGAAGGAGCTGCGTCAGGCGAGGCCCTTGCGGTGTCTCCTTCGCTCTCGTCCGTGCGAACCGCTTGCACGTTAAAGGGGGGGTGCCTGAGCATCGCGACTCAGGGCTCCTACTGGCTCTCCAGCCCTCACCCTCTGGCCTAGACCTCGGCATCGCGACCTAGCATACCAGCGACGGTTGAGACTCGCTCGAGGGCCGGGACCCGAGGACATAGAGCAGAAAGGGGAGCAAAGGCGAGGGGGGAGAGACACACGAGGACCTCGCCGAGCAACCTCGCGCCTGCCGATGCACGGCCCCGGCAACACACCAGAGAGCGGCCCCTGATCCTCGAGATAAGTCATCACCCGGAAGCGCCAGCTACCGTGGCACCATCCCCACACCTAATGCTATCCGTGTTAGCGACGCCGCTCTCCTTTCTCACCAAACGACGGCTGCTTGGGCGCCAAAGGGGACCTCCTGAGCATCGCGACTCAGGGGCTCTTACCGGAGTCCGGGTCGCTCACCTCCTGGCCTTGACCACGGCATCGTGACCTGGCATACCAGCAACGACTGAAGCCGCCTTGGGACTGGGACCTGTCGGCGCAGAGCACCAAGCCCTCGTGAGGTTCAAAAGGGAGGACTGAGCTAAGACGGAATGAGCAACTCGCGCAATTCTACGACAAGGGTTATATTAACAAAACAGGATCACAGGCACCTTACAAGCCCCCACGGGACGCGTTTTTGATTCCTCGCAGGGAACAGATCCTAAAGGGACACAAACTACGCGCGTCCCTGCAAAAGACGCCATCATCAACAGTGGGCCGTCAAGCACCGACGCCAACCCCATCCAGATCAGAGTCGGCGGCGGCCTGACGAGCCCGCCCTGCTCCAGGAGCGGCGCCGGCTCGGGGGCTCGTAGTTGTCGTCGCTCGTCTCCGGAGTCGCGAAGAGCTCGCCGGAGTCGCTGGAACCTCTGACGCCTCCACCGCCTGAGGAGCCTCCAAGGGAGCGGTTGGCGGGCCCAGTCCTCGTCGCGGCAGGGTCCTGGCCACCTTCCCCGGGACAGCACTCCAGCCGGCACCCGCTTGCATCGAAGACCTTGAAGAGCATCACCGAAGCATCGTCGTAATCCAAGTGGACCACGAAGACGCCCCTTACCATGCAAACCCGGGCGATCTCTCTCCAGCCCCGAGTCATGAAGACCTCGCCCGGGGCAACGACCGCGACCTCTGCCTCGGTCGCGAGGGTGCTGCAGCCGGCATGCTGCAGCCAGAGCTCCAGGGGCTCCCCCTGCGGGATGATGGAGGTGAAGAAGGGAGGAAGGCAGATCCAAGACTGAAGAGGAATGGCGACGTGGAGCACGAACTCTTGGGAGGAGCCCTCGGTGTGGACCCCAGGGGGGACGGCCCACACCTTCGTGACCCGTCGGCGCCGACGGCGGCGCCGCCCGTGGCGGTCAGCATCAGCTCCTTCGAGGCCCTCGACGTGGGCGTACAATGGAAGAGGGAACCCCGGCGGCGCCCGCTCGCACCAAGGCCTCGACACTACCTGAAGGGCCCCCTCGTCCGGGCCACGGGGGGCGAGCTGTTTCTTTGGCGGGAGTGGGCCGGGTTCCTCTCGGGGAGCCTTTCCCTTCTCTGCCGTCGAGAACCGGTGGATCGGATCCATCGCAGCAAGACGAAGCAAGGATCGGGAAGAAGGAGAAGCAAGGAGGGATGGACTGGAAGGGCACGCGCTGTTCCGTACTTATGGCCGGCGAAGGCCAACCGCCGACCTCCACGATTGTAGGTAATCATGACCCACTTTGCATGCAGGGACTTGTCCAGTCCGTGCAGTTACCGAGGCGCCATGGGGAAGTGGAGGCGCCCACGTCCAATAAACCGCCACGCGGCGCCCAAGGCCGCAGGCTGTTAGGGCCCGCGGCGCTTCGCTCTTGCCCTTCCGCCTCCCTGCACGGCCAAGTCCGGGCGCGCCTTGGGCCCGGGGGCTACTGTCGGCGTTCTGGGAATGGGGGTCACCAGACTTGCCTGCCTGCGGCCTGCGGCGTGGCTCAAAGGGGGGCCCAGCGCGGCCCATCTTCACCAACACAAACCCAAGACCCTCGCGAGGGGCCAAGCCTTGCGGGGCGGACGATGCGGAGCTTCCTCAGGCACGGCCTCATCAGGCTGGCTCACGAGGAGGCGGAGAGATCAAGGAGGGGTACCTCACGAGGTGCCCGTGACGCAAGCCATGACGACCGAGGGTGCCAGGCGGGTGCCAGCCAGCGCAGTGTCCTCCTTTCCTCTTTGGTGCAAAGGGGGCAAGCGCAGCCGCGGAGTACCGAGGCATCAGGCAAAGGTTGCCATTTCGGTGCAACGAGACCAAGACCAGGATGACTACGAGATGGAGGTCACCGTGGAGCCCAAGACGGCGTCATCACCAGAGCTTTGCGCAGGCGAAGACTACTTTTGTCAGGACAGCTGATACTAGCTGTCCCCCTTCAAATTAGCCCGCCATTGTTGGCTCCCTTCCCGCTCGATATTTGGGAAGAGGACCAGGGCCTCTATAAATAGGACCAGCCACCCACAGAGCAAAGGGGGGTTTTTGGAAGGAAATAGGGGGTGTTTTGGAAGGATAAAAGAAAGGATCAGAGAGAGAGAGAGAAGGGTGACTGAACTCCTCCCAGCAGTTCATCGCCCCAGCCAAGAACAGACCCTCGCGAGGCTGTTCTTCCTTGTATTGTTCATCACCATCAGCCCAAGAGGCAATCCACCACACCACACACTGGAGTAGGGTATTACACCACAACGGTGGCCCGAACCAGTATAAACCCTGTGTCTCTTGTGTTGTTCTTTCCTTAGTTTAGATCCTAGCAAGGCGGAGGAGTGCAGGTAGGTAGGAGGCGAAATCTCCACACGCACCCCAGTGTTCGAACCTCAAGGGTCTGCCGGAACCCGAATTCCGACAGCATGATTTGAATGGAACTAACCCAGATTGACGCTGTTTTCAGCAGAATTGCCATGGTGTTATTTTTGTGCAGAAACAAAAGTTCTCGGAATGACCTGAAACGTCACGGAGAATATTTTTGGAATATATAAAAACTACTGGTGAAAGAATCAATGCCCACTCCCTGTCCATGAGGGTGGGGGGCACGCCCACCCCCCTGGGCACGCCCCCTATCTCATGCCCCCTAAGGCTCCACCGACCACAACTCCAACTCTATATATTCACGTTCGGGGAGAAAAAAATAAGAGAGAAGGATTCATCGCGTTTTACGATACGGAGCCACCGCCAAGCCCTAATCTCTCTCAAGAGGGCTGACCTGGAGTCCGTTCGGGGCTCAGGAGAGGGGAATCCGTCGCCATCGTCATCATCAACCTTCCTCCATCACCAATTTCATGATGCTCACCTCCGTGCGTGAGTAATTCCATCATAGGCTTGCTGGACGGTGATGGGTTGGATGAGATTTATCATGTAATCTAGTTAGTTTTGTTAGGGTTTGATCCCTAGTATCCATTATGTTCTGAGATTGATGTTGCTATGACTTTTCTATGCTTAATGCTTGTCACTAGGGCCCGAGTGCCATGATATCAGATCTGAACCTATTATGTTTTCATGAATATATGTGAGTTCTTGATCCTATCTTGCAAGTCAATAGTCACCTACTATGTGTTATGATCCGGTAACCTCGAAGTGACAATAATCGGGACCACTCCCGGTGATGGCCGTAGTTTGAGGAGTTCATGTATTCACTAAGTGTTAATGCTTTGTTACGGTACTCTATTAAAGGGAGTCCTTAATATCCCTTAGTTTCCGATAGGACCCCGCTGCCACGGGAGGGTAGGACAAAAGATGTCATGCAAGTTCTTTTCCATAAGCACGTATGACTATATTCGGAATACATGCCTACATTACATTGATGAACTGGAGCTAGTTCTGTGTCACCCTATGTTATAATTGTTGCATGAGGAATCGCATCCAACATAATTATCCATCACTGATCCAATGCCTACGAGCTTTTCACATATTGATCTTTTCTTAGTTACTTTTCCGTTGCCATTGTTACAATCACTACAAAACTATTATTGTTACTTTTGCCACCGTTATCATTACTTCCATATTACTTTGCTACTAAATACTTTGCTGCAGATATTAAATCTTTCAGGTGCGGTTGAATTGACAACTCAACTGTTAATACTTGACAATATTCTTTGGCTCCCCTTGTGTCGAATCAATAAATTTGGGTTGAATACTCTACCCTCGGAAACTGTTGCGATCCCCTATACTTGTGGGTTATCAAGACTATTTTCTGGCGCCGTTGCTGGGGAGCATAGCTCTATTCTTTGAGTCACTTGGGATTTATATTTGTTGATCACTATGAAGAACTTGAAAGATGAAAGAACCAAGATTTATCCCTCAACTACGAGGGGAGGTAAGGAACTGCCATCTAGCTCCGCACTTGATTCACCTTCTGTTATGAGTAAACTTGCGACACCTACTCCTGCTATTCATTCTGATATGTCGCATGTTATTGATGATGACACTTCTGCTTTGCATGATACTTATGATGAAACTACTTCTATGCTTGATAATACTGTGCCACTAGGTGAATTTCTTGATGAACAACTTGCTAGGGTTAGAGAGAATTAAATTATTGAAACTAATAATATTGATGAAAGTGATGATGAAGATTCTCCCCCTAGATATGAATTTCCTGTTGTGCCTGAGGGTTATGTTATGGATGAAAAAACTGCTAGAGACTTTTTAGCTTGCAATGATAGATATGATCTTAAGAAATTGTTAGCTAAACTGAAAGAAAAATCCTTGAATGCTAGAATGAAACATGACCCTGCTTTTGCTACTTCACCTATCTGTATTTCTGATAAGGACTATGATTTCTGTGTGATCCTGAGTAAATTACTTTGGTTGAATCTGATCCTTTTTATGGCTATGAATTTGAAACTGCTGTGGCACATCTTACTAAATTAAATGATATAGCCACCCTGTTCACTAATGATGAGAAAACTCGCTAATACTTTATCATTAAGTTATTTCCATTCTCATTAAAGGGTGATGCTAAAATATGGTTTAATTCTCTTGATCCTGGTTGTGTGCGTAGTCCCCGGGATATGATTTATTACTTCTCTGCTAAATATTTCCCCGCTCATAAGAAACAAGCTGCCTTAAGGGAAATATATAACTTTGTGCAAATTGAAGAAGAGAGTCTCCCACAAGCTTGGGGGAGGCTTCTCCGATTACTTACTTCATTGCCTGATCATCCTCTCAAGGAAAATGAAATACTTGATATCTTTTATAATGGACTAACTGATGCTTCCAGAGACCACCTGGATAGTTGTGCTGGTTGTGTTTTCAGGGGAAGAACTGTTGATCAAGCTGAATTGCTATTGAATAATATGTTTAGTAATGAAAATGATTGGACACTTCCTGAACCAACTCCTAAGCCAACTCCGAAGAAAAGGGGTATTCTATTTCTCAGTCCTGAAGATATGCAAGAGGCAAAGAAATCTATGAAAGAAAAAGGTATTAAAACTGAAGATGTTAAGAATTTACCACCTATTGAAGAAATACATGGTCTTGATAACCCGACACAGGTAGTAAAGGTAAATTCTCTCTATAGATTTGATAAGGATGAAATCCCATCTACTAAGTTTGCTAGCCAATGCTTGGATGAGTTTGATAATTTTATGGTTAAACAAGAAGACTTCAATGCTTATGTTGGTAGACAATTGAAATGCAATGCTTATATGATTGAAAACTTGAGTGATTATATGCCTAGAGTTAAAGGTGAACTTAAACTTATTAGCAAACATGCTTCTATGGTTACCACTCAAGTAGAACAAGTACTTAAAGCTCAGAATGATTTGCTTAATGAATTTGATAATAAGAAAAATGAAAATGCTGTTAGAGTTGTAACTAGAGGGGGTAAAATGACTCAGGAACCTTTGTATCCTGAGGGCCACCCTAAGAGAATTGAGCAAGATTCTCAGAGAACTAATGTTGATGCACCGAGTTCTTCTAAGAAGAAGAAAAAGAAAAATGATAGGACTTGGCATGCTTCTAGTGAACCTGTTGTTGACACACCTGAGAATCCCAATGATATTTCTATTTCTGATGCTGAAACACAATCTGGTAATGAACATGAACCTAGTGATAATGTTAATGATGATGTTCATGTTGATGCTCAACCTAGCAATACAATGATGTAGAGGTTGAACCTGCTGTTGATCTTGATAAGAGAGACTTTGTTGCTAGGAAGCACAGTAAAGAAAGAGAACCATGGGTTCAGAAACCCATGCCTTTTCCTCCTAAACCATCCAAGAAAAAGGATGATGTGGATTTTGAGCACTTTGCTGAAATGATTAGACCTATCTTTCTGCGTATGCGTTTGACTGATATGCTTAAAATGAATCCTTATGCTAAGTATATGAAAGATATTGTTACAAATAAAAGAAAGATACCGGAAGCTGAAATTTCCACCATGCTTGCTAATTATACTTTTAAGGGTGTAATACCAAAGAAATTAGGAGACCCAGGAGTACCAAGTATACCATGCTCCATTAAAAGAAACTATGTTAAAACTGCTTTATGTGATCTTGGAGCCGGTGTTAGTGTTATGCCTCTCTCTTTATAACGTAGACTTGATTTGAATAAGTTGACACCTAATGAAATATCTTTGCAAATGGCCGATAAATCAACTGCTATACCAGTCGGTATTTGTGAGGATGTGCGTGTTGTGGTTGCAAATGTTACTATTTTAACAGACTTTGTTATTCTTGATATTCCCGAGGATGATAGTATGTCTATTATTCTTGGTAGACCCTTTTTTAATACTCCAGGGGCTGTTATTGATTGCAACAAAGGCAATGTCACTTTTCATGTTAATGGTAATGAGCATACGGTACACTTTCTGAGGAAACAACCCCAAGTCCACAGTATTAACTCTATTGGAAAAACTTCAACGATTACTATTGGAGGTTTTGAATTTCCTCTTCCTACTATGAAGAAGAAATATGATATCCTTGTCGTTGGGGATGTACATATCCCCGTTGAGGTAACTTAGTGTTATTCGAAAAATTTCCGGTTTCATGCGATTCGGAATGAGTTTGTTAACAAGACTTGATCAACCTTGTTAGTGGATTCCTTTTGATGAGCATGAGATGGATGAAGTTAGAAAGCACAGCTCTTTGTACCCTCTTTTTACTTTCTGTTGTTTAGATTAAATAAAGCAAAAATAGTATTTTCTGTCTGTTTTCTGAATTATCCTTGCAGTAAAAAATACCCCGAAAATAAAAGTTCTCCAAATGTCCTGAAATTGAAATATGATTTTTTCTAGAATATTTAAGAATTATTGGCACTGAGAACACACCTGGGGACCTCACCACCTGGCCACGAGGGTCTAGGCCGCGCGCCCTACCTCATGGACCCCACATGGGCCCCCTCCACTTATTATTGCACCCACACACTTTGTCTTCCTCCAGAAAAAATCCTCCACCAGCTCAAATCCGAGTTGTAGCTCATCTTGCTGCCATTTTTGATCTCCTTGCTCAAAGCTCCATTCACAAAACTTATGTGGGGGATTGTTCTTCGATATGTGACTCCTCCAATGGCCAATTAGTTTTTGTTCTAGTTATTCATTTATTGCAAATTTTTGCTGCTTATGTGAACCTGTTCTTGAGCTCATGTCAAATTTATGTGGTCAAAAGTAGTTTTAAGGCATGATATGGACTCTAGGCACTTGTAGGAGTAGTTGCTACCAATCTTGTTGAGTTTGGTTCACTTTTATTTTTGAGTAACTAAAAATTTCAGAAATTTTTCAGAGAAAATGATGAAGAGATTGTTAAGGGGCTCTTCGAGCCGAAGCTCGAAGGATAAGCAAAGTGAAGAGAATAAGAGGACCAAATATAATCTTCCTCGCACTGCGGAGGTTCGGTCGTGTGAATGGCCTTGTGATGAGTTCTTGAGTGCAGCCGGGATTTATGAAGATTTTTATTGTTTGGCTGAGAATGCAGGCCTCATCGACTTCCTCCGCGACCAACGCGAACAGTATCTCCTCCTCACTAATATTTTCGTGTAATTTTTTTACTTTCATGCTAATAAATCACCACCTTCAGTGGAATTTCATTTATATGATGAGGTTAAGAAGATGTCACTATATGAGTTTTGTCGGGTCTGTAGGATACCCTTTGCGGGCAGCATAGAGGAACCACATCGTAATGATGTGGAGGGGTTTATTGATACGATTGCTGTAGGGGAAACGAGGAAAGTTTCCGGCGCAAGAATTACTAGTATACATTTTCCTGTTCTATGTTATTTTGCAATATTTGCTAGTAGATGCTTAATTGGTCGTGGGAACAGTGGAAATCTCAATGCTCCTGATATTTTTATTTTCGCCACGCTTTGTTTCGTTACACCACTTTTAGTTTAGCGCTATTGTTGCTAAATGATTAAATCTGAACCGTACAAAGTGCCCCATCTTCGGAGGCATCTTTGCTTCGTGCCTTGTTGCACACTTTAGGATACCTATTAGGCATTATGAGAAAGAGGAAAAGTTGTTGCCTCCTATTTTTCTAGATTATAAGAGTATGGTAGCACATGATTTCATTGTTAAAGATAAGAAGAAGATGCTTAAGTATAAATTGATATTTGATAAAAATTATTGTGAGATTATTACCTTGCCTACGCCCTCTTTGTTTAACATATTTTCAGGCATGTACCTCGTTTTGCCAGAGGCCGTTCATGCATACTGGAGCCTGACACCAGTTCCAGAGCCCGAGTTGGAGTCACCCCTTGACCCTTATCGCCAGTCTGTTTATCAGTGGGATCCGGAGGAGATCGCCAACCAGTGGCACCCAGAGGACACTCCTCCGTACACTGGAGAGGGCATCTTTGAGCCATGTACCTAGACCAACTTAGGCCAAAAGCCTAAGCTTGGGGGAGTACGTATTTCTCATCGACATTACATTCATATTCACACACTCATTCTAGTTGTTGGTGCTCATACTTTTTCATTGTACTATCCATGCTAGTTTAATTTCTTTTTAAGCCTTCTTCTTGTGTGTTTGAAAAACCTTAAGAAAAACAAAAAAAATAGTTGTAGTTTTTAGCTAGTTTACTTTCCATGCTTGTAGTAGTAGTAATTAAAAGAAAACCCAAAAAGATTTCTCGTTCTTATTTTGCTTGTTGGGAGCTTTCCCGTGTAAATAGTTTTGTTTCTATTCTTTTGTTTCGGGGTAGAGAGGAGAAGACCATGATGAAAATGTTGAGTGGCTCTCATATGCATTATTGTTGATCCAACAGAGAGCCCATATTACCTTGTCTTCTCCTGTGCATTAAATGCTTGCAGATTCCAGCTTAGTCCAATCCACGTGCACTATTATTTTTATCCACACCGTTCGGTCGTGCAAGTGAAAGGCAATAATGACGATATATGATGGACTAACTGAGATGAGAGAAGCTGGTATGAACTCGACCTATCTTGTTTTTGTAAATATGATTAGTTCATTGTTCCTAATTCAGCCTATTATGAATGAAATATGTTTGCGATGGCAATTAGAGATTATAGTTGCTCATGCCATGCTTAATTAGCTAGGTGTTTATAATGGTTTACCTCGCGTGCCAACATGCTATTAAAATGGTTGTGATGTGGTATGATAGGGTGGTATCCTCCTTTGAATGATTCGAGTGGCTTGACTTGGCACATGTTCACGCATGTAGTTGAAACAAAATAAACATAGCCTCTACGATATTTATGTTCATGGTGAATAATATCCTACTCATGCTTGCACTCAGTGTTGATTAATTTTAATGCTTGTTCATGACTGTTGTCTCTCTCTAGCTGGTCGCTTCCCAGTCTCTTTCTAGCCTTCACTTGTACTAAGCGGGAATACTGCTTGTGCATCCACTTCCATAAACCCCAAAAGTTATTCCATATGAGTCCACCATACCTTCCTATATGCGGTATCTACCTGGCGTTCCAAGTAAATTTGTATGTGCCAAACTCTAAACCTTCAAATGAAATTCTGTTTTGTATGCTCGAATAGCTCATGTATCAACTAGGGCTGTCTATATCTACCATGCTAGGAGGGTTATTCTCAAGAGGAGTGGACTCCGCTCCTCATTCACGAGAAAATGGCTGGTAACCGGGATGCCTAGTCCCATGCTTAAATTAAAATAATTGCAAACAAAACTCCCTCGGGATTGTTGTTAGTTGGAGGCACCCATTCTTTCGGACAAGCCATGGATTGATGTTTGTTGGTGGTAGGGGGAGTATAAACTTTACCATTCTGTTTGGGAACCGCCTATAATGTGTGTAGCATGGAAGATATCGAGATCTCTCGGTTGTTATGTTTACAATGAAAGTATACCACTCAAAATTGTTCATCTCTATTTCAAAATCGAGCTCTGGCACCTCTATAAATCCCTGCTTCCCTCAGAGAAGGGCCTGTCTATTTACTTTTATGTTGAGTCATCATCCTCTTATTAAAAAGCACCAGTTGGAGAGCACCGCTGTCATTTGTATGCATTACTATTAGTTTACATTGAGTATGACTGGATCTCTTTTACCATGAATTACAATGTTTAGTCAGTCCTTGAACTTCAGAGGTGCTCTGCATTTATGTTTTGCGGTCTCAGAAAGGCCTAGCGAGATACTATCTTGTTATATCATATTATGGTTGTTTTGAGAAAGTGTTGTCATCCGAGATTTATTATTATTGCTCGCTAGTTGATTATGCCATTGATATGAGTAAACATGAGACCTAAAAGTTATTGTGAATATGGTTAGTTCATAATCCTTGCTGAAAACTTGAATGCTGGCTTTACATATTTACAACAACAAGATCAAACAGAGTTTGTAAAAGTTTTTCTTTATCACTTTCAGTTTGTCAACTGAATTGCTTGAGGACAAGCAAAGGTTTAAGTTTGGGGGAGTTGATACATCTCCATCGTATCTACTTTTCCAAACACTCTTGACCTTGTTTTGGACTCTAACTTGCATGATTTGAATGGAACTAACCCGGATGATTTTTTCAGCAGAATTGCCATGGTGTTATTTTTGTGCAGAAACAAAAGTTCTCGGAATGACCTAAAACTTCACGGAGAATATTTTTGGAATATATAAAAGTACTGGCGAAAGAATCAATGTCAGGGAGCCCACACCCTGTCCATGAGGGTGGGGGCGCGCCCCCTATCTCGTGGGCCCCCTGAGGCTCCACCGCCTCAACTCCAACTCTATATATTCACGTCCGGGGAGAAACAATAAGAGAGAAGGATTCATCGCGTTTTACGATACGGAGCCGCCGCCAAGCCCCAATCTCTCTCGGGAGGGCTGATCTGGAGTCCGTTCGGGGCTCCGGAGAGGGGAATTCGTCGCCATCCTCATCAGCAACCTTCCTCCATCACCAATTTCGTGATGCTCACCTCCGTGCATGAGTAATTCCATCGTAGGCTTGCTGGATGGTGATGGGTTGGATGAGATTTATCATGTAATCTAGTTAGTTTTGTTAGGGTTTGATCCTTAGTATCCATTATGTTCTGAGATTGATGTTGCTATGACTTTGCTATGCTTAATGCTTGTCACTAGGGCCCGAGTGCCATGATATCAGATCTGAACCTATTATGTTTTCATGAATATATGTGAGTTCTTCATCCTATCTTGCAAGTCAATAGTCACCTACTATGTGTTATGATCCGGTAACCCTGAAGTGACAATAATCGGGACCACTCCCAGTGATGACTGTAGTTTGAGGAGTTCATGTATTCACTAAGTGTTAATGCTTTGTTCCGGTACTCTATTAAAAGGAGGCCTTAATATCCCTTAGTTTCTGATAGGACCCCGCTGCCACGGGAGGGTAGGACAAAAGATGTCATGCAAGTTCTTTTCCATAAGCACATATGACTATATTCGGAATACATGCCTACATTACATTGATGAACTGGAGCTAGTTCTGTGTCACCCTATGTTATAACTGTTGCATGAGGAATCGCATCGACATAATTATCCATCACTGATCCAATGCCTACGAGCTTTTTACATATTGATCTTTGCTTAGTTACTTTTCCGTTGCCACTGTTACAATCACTAAAAAACTATTACTGTTACTTTTGCCACCGTTATCGTTACTTCCATATTACTTTGCTACTAAATACTTTGCTGCAGATATTAAGTTTTCCAGGTGCGGTTGAATTGACAACTCAACTGTTAATACTTGCGAATATTCTTTGGTTGCCTTGTGTCGAATCAATAAATTTGGGTTGAATACTCTACCCTCGAAAACTGTTGCGATCCCCTATACTTGTGGGTTATCAACCGGTGACGCCACGGCAGATATTTGAGAGAGAGAGGCCGAGTGAGGGGAGGATGTAGATGAGAATGCAGGCGGGCGACGTGAGCAAGGTAGTATTTATTGGTGGCCGGAATCTAGATCGACGGGAAGAGTTCACACGGCGGTCGCCGGAATTTACGAGTACTGTAGTTTGAATTACACTCGATTCCCGTAGCAAAATCTATGTGTGAACATAATAGCTGACGGTTTACAATACAGAACCGTGTCTGATTAATGACCCCCGCCACTCACCTACCAAACCTCGAGCCACGAGATAGAGTGCCAATCATGTGGGGACCGGTTGTCTTGCCAGATCTTTACATTTTCTTTTTTGAACACCAGATATTTAATCGTCTGATGATTTTTTAACTCCCACACAAGTACACAAAAATATGATTTTTCAAACCGTTATGGTTAGCCGTTGCATGTAGATGTAGTTCAAATTTGAATAATGGTCATTAAATGGCTAGAAAAATCACTTAAATGTCTTTAAAAGGTCAAATGACCACTAGAATTTTCCAAATTTTCACATGACTGTTGTAGTAGTGCACATTAAACGTAGAAAAAAATTGAAGGCCGTAAGAGGAAGCTATCTCCTATTTGTCATTGAACATGCATTGTTCCCTCTCGGAACCATGAGCCTTCTGGTGAGTTGCTCCGGTTTGTGAGGGGTGTGTGTCCAAACTTTCGTCAAACAAGCCAATTTTTTACCACATCATCTTGGTGACATGACATTACATCAGGCAATGTTTCATGTTTTCTGATCATTTTTTTATTTTTTGGAATTAAAATGCCATGGCACTCCATGCATGTGCCCATGTCGTGAGACCAATACGTTTGAAAATTCCTTCTAATTTACTGCACATGGAATTAACTTGCACACAAGTACAAAAATATAATATTTCAAACCGTTATGGTTAGCCATTGCATGTAGATTTAGTTCAAATTTCAATTATGGTTATTAAATGGCAAGAAAATCACTTAATGTCTTTAAAAGGTCAAATGACCCCTGGAATTTTCCAAATTTTCACATGACAGTTGTATTAGGGCATGTTAAATGTAGAAAAAAAATTGAAGGCCGTAAGAGGAAGCTATCTCCCGTTCATCATCAAACATGCATTGTTCCCTCTCGGAACCACGAGCCTTCTAGTGAGTTGCTCCGATTTGTGAGGGGGGTGTGTCCAAAATTTCGTCAAACAGGCCAATTTTTTACCACATCATCTTGGTGGCATGACATTACATCAAGCAAGGTTTCATGTTTTTCTGATCATTTTTTAATTTTTTGGAATTAAAATGCCATGGCACTCCATGCATGTGTCTATTCTGTGAGACCAATATGTTTGAAAATTCCTTCTAATTTACTACACATGGAATTAACTCACACACAAGTACAGAAATATGATTTTTCAAACCGTTATGGTTAGCTGTAGCATGTAGATGTAGTTCAAATTTGAATTACGGTCATTAAATGGCAAGAAAATCACTTACATGTCTTTAAAAGGTCAAATGACCCCTGGAATTTTCCAAATTTTCACATGACAGTTGTATTAGTGCACGTTAAATGTAGAAAAAATTTGAAGGCCGTAAGAGGAAGTTATCTCCCGTTCATCATCAAACATGCATTGTTCCCACTCGGAACCACGAGCCTTCTAGTGAGTTGCTCCGGTTTGCGAGGGGGTGTGTCCAAACTTCTATCAAATAGGCCAATTTTTTAACCACGTCATCTTGGTGGCATGACATTACATCAAGCAAGGTTTCATGCTTTTTGATCATTTTTTAATTTTTTGGAATTAAAATGCCATGGCACTCTGATACGTCTCCAACGTATCTATAATTTTTGATTGCTCCATGCTATTATATTATCTATTTTGGATGTTAATGGGCTTTATTTTACACTTTTATATTATTTTTGGGACTAACCTATTAACCGGAGGCCCAGCCCAAATTGTTGTTTTTTTTGCCTATTTTAGGGTTTCGCCGAAAAGGAATATCAAACGGAGGCCAAACGGAATGAAACCTTTCGGAGCGTTATTTTTGGAACAAACGTGATCCAGGAGACTTGGAGTGGACGTCAAGCAATCAACGAGGCAGCCACGAGGCAGGGGGCACCCCCACCCCCTGGGCGCGCCCTCCACCCTCGTGGGCCCCTCGTTGTTCCACCGGCCTACTTCTTCCTCCTATATATATCAATATACCCCGCAAACATCCAGGAGCACCACAAAAACCTAATTCCACCACCGCAACCTTCTGTACCCAAGAGATCCCATCTTGGGGCCTTTTCCGGAGCTCCGCCGGAGGGGGCATTGATCACGGAGGGCCTCTACATCAACTCCATGGCCCCTCCGATGATGTGTGAGTAGTTTACTTCAGACCTTCGGGTCCATAGCTAGTAGCTAGATGGCTTCTTCTCTCTCTTTGGATCTCAATACAAAGTTCTCCTCGATTCTCTTGGAGATCTATTCGATGTAATCTTCTTTTGCGGCGTGTTTGTCGAGATCCGATGAATTGTGGGTTTATGATCAAGTTTATCTATGAACAATATTTGAATCTCCTCTGAATTCTTTTATGTATGATTGGTTTATCTTTGCAAGTCTCTTCGAATTATCAATTTGGTTTGGCCTACTAGATTGATCTTTCTTGCAATGGGAGAAGTGCTTAGCTTTGGGTTCAATCTTGCGGTGCTCGATCCCAGTGACAGAAAGGGAAACGACACGTATTGTATTGTTGCGATCGATGACAACAAGATGGGGTTTACATCATATTGCATGAGTTTATCCCCCTACATCATGTCATCTTGCTTAAGGCGTTACTCTGTTCTTATGAACTTAATGCTCTAGATGCATGCTAGATAGCGGTCGATGTGTGGAGTAATAGTAGTAGATGCAAAATCGTTTCGGTCTACTTGTCACGGACGTGATGCCTATATACATGATCATGCCTAGATATTCTCATAATTATTCGCTTTTCTATCAATTGCTCGACAATAATTTGTTCACCCACCGTAATACTTATGCTATCTTGAGAGAGGCCACTAGTTAAACCTATGGCCCACGGGTCTATTCTCCATCATAGAAGTTTCAAATCTACTTTATTTTGCAATCTTTACTTTCAATCTATATCATAAAAATACCAAAAATATTTATCTTATTATTATCATCTCTATCAGATCTCACTCTTGCAAGTGGCCGTGAATGGATTGACAACCCCTTTATCGCGTTGGTTGCGAGGTTCTTATTTGTGTGTGTAGGTATGAGGTGACTCGCATGTGGTCTCCTACTGGATTGATACCTTGGTTCTCAAAACGGAGGGAAATACTTACGCTACTCTACTGCATCACCCTTTCCTCTTCAAGGGAAAACCAACGCAGTGCTCAAGAGGTAGCAAGAAGGATTTCTGGCGCCGTTGCCGGGGATATTTACGCCAAGTCAAGACATACCAAGTACCCATCACAACTCTTATCCTTCGCATTACATTATTTGCCATTTGCCTCTCGTTTTCCTCTCCCCCATTTCACCCTTGCCATTTTATTCGCCTTCTTCCCATATGTATCTTCCTTTGTGTTTCCATGTGCCTTCTATTTGCTTGCTAAAAATCTATTGATATGGATTCACTTAAAGTGTTCTACTTGGATCATCTTCGATCCTTATGCGCTCGTGCTGAAACCCCAACTAGCCTAGTTGATGGGAAACCTTTAGATGAGCATGCTCATTTTGTGCGTCACCGTTTGTCTGAAAAAGGGAGACTCTTATGGGATCAAATAAATAGATTGCTATGTTATGCTTGGAATCTTTGTGAAATTTGTGATCTTACTTGTTGCTCTAAGAACCCTAAAAAACACCTCCCCTACCTATGTGAGTTTAATGATAATGAAATCTTATCTTCTTATGCAAAGGGTGTTTATAGTTACTACGATATCGAACGAATATTTTGTTGCTTTTAAGGGTTCTTATGAAGTTGCTTCTTTGATTGAAAAGTATGATATTACTCTCTACGAATCTGAAATTTTGACATACTTAAATATTGCTATGAAAACTATGCTCATAATGTCTATGTCAAAGAATTTATTGAAAGAATGACCATTGCTTCGGAAGAAAATAATGATATGCATGAATCTATAGATAATTATGATTCCGATGATTTGATTGAAATATCCCTTGATGAACATGATGCTTTCTATTCTTGTGGCCATGATGCCAATATTTATGAAGATGAATTTGCTATAGTTCCTTATGTTAAACATGAGATCGATGCTATTGCACCCATACTTGATAGTTCCTTCAATGAAAAGCATGATTGCAATGATGTTATTATAAATTATACTAAAGTCAATTGTGTTAATGATATGCAAAACCCTAAGCTTGGGGATGCTAGTTTTGCTATGACTACTATTTGTTGCAATGATCATGATTGAGGTGATTCTTCTTTTGATCTTGAAAATTTATTTAAGCCCCATTATGAATATGAGATTGATAATAGTGTTTGAAATATTATTGAAAGTGGGTTTGGAAGAGTGTCAACTTTAGATCCCACATATTTGGATAATGTTCAATCTTATGAAATTTTTGATAAAAGTGGGTTTGGAGAGGTCATGACTTTAGTTAATTTTAATCCCACTATTTTGGAAGAGTGTCAACTTCGCATGCATGTGGATCGTGTTGAATTTTTTTATGTGATAGATATTTTGTTGTATTTTCTTATGATCTCACATGTAATTATTATGATAGAGGAAAATATGATTGTATAAATTTTCATGTTACTAAATTACCTCTCATTATGTTGATATTGCTATTGTTTCTTTCCGCTTCCTTGCATACGCTAGTTTTTGCTTGCTATGATAATTTGTTTGCCTTTAAGATGCCTATGCATAGGAAGTATGTTAGACTTAGATGTGTTTTTCACGTGTTTCATGATGCTCACTTTGTGCTTCAATTCTTGTCTTTCATGTGAGCATTATTGAAATTATCGATGCCTAGCTAGTGGCGTTAAACGATAGCGCTTGTTGGGAGGTAACCCAATTTTATTTTTATTCCTTGCTTTTTGTTCCTGTTTAGTAATAAATAATTTATCTAGCCTCTTTTTTGGTTGTGTTTTTTGTGTTTAATTAGTGTTTGTGCCAAGTAGAACCGTTGGGAAGACTTGGGGAAAGTCTTTTTGATCTTGCTGTAAAAAACAGAAACTTTAGCGCTCACGAGAATTGCTGCCATTTTTTATTGGAGAGTGCTATTTAGTTAATTCTTTTTCAGATGATTTATAGATAACTTACTCACGTCCAGAAATTTATTTTAGAATTTTTGGGATTCCATAAGTTTGCGTTAGTTACAGATTACTATAGACTGTTCTGTTTTTGACAGATTCTGTATTCCGTGTGTTGTTTGCTTATTTTGATGAATCTATGGCTAGTAAAAGAGTTTATTAACCATAGAGAAGTTGGAATACAGTAGGTTTAACACCAATATAAATAAATAATGAGTTCATTACAGTACCTTGAAGTGGTGTTTTCTTTTCTTTCGCTAACGGAGCTCACGAAGATTTTCTTTTAAGTTTTGTGTTGTGAAGTTTTCAAGTTTTGGGTAAAGATTTGATGGATTATGGAACAAGGAGTGGCAAGATCCTAAGCTTGGGGATGCCCATGGCACCCCAAGGTAAATCCAAGGACACCAAAAAGCCTAAGCTTGGGGATGCCCCAGAAGGCATCCCCTCTTTTGTCTTCCTTCATCGGTAACTTTACTTGGAGCTATATTTTTATTTGCCACATGATATGTGTTTTGCTTGGAGCATCTTGTATGCTTTGAGTCATTGCTTTTTAGTCTACCACAATCATCCTTGGTGTACACACCTTTTGAGAGAGACACACATGAATTGGAATTTATTAGAATACTCTATGTGCTTCACTTATATCTTTTGAGCTATATAGTTTTTGCTCTAGTGCCTCACTTATATCTTTTAGAGCACGGCAGTGGTTTTATTTTATAGAAATAATTGATCTCTCATGCTTCACTTATATTATTTTGAGAGTCCTTTAGAACAACATGGCAATTTGCTTTTAGGCGTAATAAAAACTTTCATATAAGTGCATTGAATACTAAGAGAAGTTTGATACTTGATGATTGTTTTGAGATATGGAGATGGTGATATTAGAGTCATGCTAGTTGAGTAGTTGTGAATTTGATAAATACTTGTGTTGAAGTTTGTGATTCCCGTAGCATGCACATATGGTGAACAATTATGTTATGAAGTCAGAGCATGATTTATTTATTGATTGTGTTCCTTATGAGTGGCGGTCGGGAACGAGTGATGGTCTATTCCTACCAATCTATCCCCCTAGGAGCATGCGCGTAGTACTTTGTTTCGATAACTAATAGATTTTTGCAATAAGTATGTGAGTTCTTTATGACTAATGTTGAGTCCATGGATTATACGCACCCTCACGCTTCCACCATTGCTAGCCTCTCTAGTATCGCACAACTTTCGCCGGTACCATAAACCCACCATATACCTTCCTCAAAACAGCCACCATACCTACCTATTATGGAATTTCCATAGCCATTCCGAGATATATTGCCATGCAACTTTCCGCTGTTCCGTTGTTATGACACGCTTCATCATTGTCATATTGCTTTGCATGATCATGTAGTTGACATCGTATTTGTGGCAAAGCCACCGTTCATAATTTTTTCATACATGTTAGTCTTGATTCATTGCATATCCTGGTACACCGCCGGAGGCATTCACATAGAGTCAAATTTTGTTCTAAGTATTGAGTTGTAATTCTTGAGTTGTAAGTAAAAAGAAGTGTGATGATCATCATTATTAGAGCATTGTCCCAATGATGAAAGGATGATGGAGACTATGATTCCCCCACAAGCCGGGATGAGACTCCTAATGAAAAAAAGAAAAAAAGAAAAAAAAAGAGGCCAAAAAAAGAAGGCCCAAATAAAAATTGAGAGAAAAAGAGAGAAGGGACAATGTTACTATCCTTTTACCACACTTGTGCTTCAAAGTAGCACCATGATCTTCATGATAGAGATTCTCCTATGTTGTCACTTTCATATACTAGTGGGAATTTCACATTATAGAACTTGGCTTGTATATTCCAATGATGGGCTTCCTCAAAATGCCCTAGGTCTTCATGAACAAGCAAGTTGGATGCACACCCACTTAGTTTCTTTTGTTGAGCTTTCATACACTTATAGCTCTAGTGCATCCATTGCATGGCAATCCCTACTCACTCACATTGATATCTATTAATGGGCATCTCCATAGCCCGTTGATACACCTAGTTGATGTGAGACTATTTTCTCCTTTTTGTCTTCTCCACAACCACCATTCTATTCCACCATAGTGCTATATCCATGGCTCACGCACATATATTGCATGAAGATTGAAAAAGTTTGAGAACATCAAAAGTTTGAAACAATTGCTTGGCTTGTCATCGAGGTTGTGCATGATTTAATATTTTGTGTGATGAAGATAGAGCATAGCCAGACTATATGATTTTGTAGGGATAACTTTCTTTGGCCATGTTATTTTGAGAAGACATGATTGCTTAGTTAGTATGCTTGAAGTATTATTATTTCTATGTCAATATTAAACTTTTATCTTGAATCTTTTATATCTGAACATTCATACAACAATAAAGAAAAATTACATTGAGAAATATGTTAGGAAGCATTCCACATCAAAAATTCTGTTTTTATCATTTACCTACTCGAGGACAAGCAGGAATTAAGCTTGGGGATGCTTGATACGTCTCCAACGTATCTATAATTTTTGATTGCTCCATGCTATTATATTATCTATTTTGGATGTTAATGGGCTTTATTTTACACTTTTATATTATTTTCGGGACTAACCTATTAACCGGAGGCCCAGCCCAAATTGCTGTTTTTTTTGCCTATTTTAGTGTTTCACCGAAAAGGAATATCAAACGGAGTCCAAACGGAATGAAACCTTCGGGAGCGTTATTTTTGGAACAAACGTGACCCATGAGACTTGGAGTGGACGTCAAGCAATCAACGAGGCGGCCACGAGGCAGGGCAGCGTGCCCACCCTCCTGGGCGCGCCCTCCACCCTCGTGGGCCCCTCGTTGCTCCACCGACCTACTTCTTCCTCCTATATATATCCATATACCCCGCAAACATCCAGGAGCACCACGAAACCTAATTCCACCACCGCAACCTTCTGTACCCAAGAGATCCCATCTTGGGCCCTTTTCCGGAGCTCCGCCGGAGGGGGCATTGATCACGGAGGGCCTCTACATCAACTCCATGGCCCCTCCGATGATGTGTGAGTAGTTTACTTCAGACCTTCGGGTCCATAGCTAGTAGCTAGATGGATTCTTCTCTCTCTTTGGATCTCAATACAAAGTTCTCCTCGATTCTCTTGGAGATCTATTTGATGTAATCTTCTTTTGCGGCGTGTTTGTCGAGATCCGATGAATTGTGGGTTTATGATCAAGTTTATCTATGAACAATATTTGAATCTCCTCTGAATTCTTTTATGTATGATTGGTTTATCTTTGCAAGTCTCTTCGAATTATCAGTTTGGTTTGGCCTACTAGATTGATCTTTCTTGCAATGGGAGAAGTGCTTAGCTTTGGGTTCAATCTTGCGATGCTCGATCCCAGTGACCAAAAGGGAAATGACACGTATTGTATTGTTGCCATCGAGGATAACAAGATGGAGTTTACATCATATTGCATGAGTTTATCCCTCTACATCATGTCATCTTGCTTAAGGCGTTACTCTGTTCTTATGAACTTAATACTCTAGATGCATGCTGGATAGCGGTCGATGTGTGGAGTAATAGTAGTAGATGCAGAATTGTTTTGGTCTACTTGTCATGGACGTGATGCCTATATACATGATCATGCCTAGATATTCTCATAATTATTTGCTTTTCCATCAATTGCTCGACAGTAATTTGTTCACCCACCGTAATACTTATGCTATCTTGAGAGAAGCCACTAGTGAAACCTATGCCCCCGGGTCTATTCTCCATCATACAAGTTTCCAATCTACTTTATTTTGCAATCTTTACTTTCAATCTATATCATAAAAATACCAAAAATATTTATCTTATTATTATCATCTCTATCAGATCTCACTCTTGCAAGTGGCCGTGAATGGATTGAAAACCCTTTATCGCATTGGTTGCGAGGTTCTTATTTGTGTGTTTAGGTACGAGGTGACTCGCACGTGATCTCCTACTGGATTGATACATTGATTCTCAAAAACTGAGGGAAATACTTACGCTGCTCTAGTGCATCACCCTTTCCTCTTCAAGGGAAAACCAACGCAGTGCTCAAGAGGTAGCACACTCCATGCCTGTGTCCATGCCGTGAGACTAATATGTTTGAAAATTCCTTCTAATTTACTGCACATGGAATTAACTCGCACACAAGTACACAAATATGATTTTTCAAACCGTTATGGTCAGCCGTTGCATGTAGATGTAGTTTAAATTTGAATTATGGTCATTAAATGGCTAGAAAATCACTTAAATGTCTTCAAAAGGTCAAATGACCTGTGAAATTTTCCAAATTTTCACATGACAGTGTATTAGTGCATGTTAAATGTAGAAAAAAAATTGAAGGCCGTATGAGGAAGCTATCTCCCGTTCGTCATCAAATATGCATTGTTCCCTCTCGGATCCACGAGTCTTCTAGTGAGTTGCTTCGGTTTGTGAGGGTGGTGTGTCCAAACTTTCGTCAAATAGGCCAATTTTTTACCACATCATCTTGGTGGCATGACATTACATCAAGCAAGGTTTCATGTTTTTTCTGATTATTTTATAATTTTTTTGGAATTAGAATGCCATGGCACTTCATGCATGTGTCCATGTCATGAGACCAATATGTTTGAAAATTCCTTCTAATTTAGTGCACATGGAATTAACTCGCACACAAGTACACAAATATTATTTTTCAACCTGTTATGGTTAGCCGTTGCATGTAGATGTAGTTCAAATTTGAATTACAGACATTAAATGGCTAGAAAATCACTTAAATGTCTTTAAAAGGTCAAACGACCCCTAGAATTTTCCAAATTTTCACATGACAGTTGTAGTAGTGCACGTTAAACGTGAAAAAAAATTGAAGGCCGTAAGAGGAGGCTATCTCCTGTTCGTCATCAAACAAGCATTGTTCCCTCTCGCACCACGAACCTTCTAGTGAGTTTCCCCGGTTTGTGAGGGGTGTGTGTGTCCAAAATTCCTTCAAACATGCCAACTTTTTGACCACGTCATCTTGGTGGCATGACATTACATCAAGCAAGGTTTCATGTTTTTCTGATCATTTTTTAATTTTTTGGAATTAAAATGCCATGGCACTCCATGCATACATATGCATGTGTCCATGTCGTGAGACCAATATGTTTGAAAATTCCTTCTAATTTACTGCACATGGAATTAACTCGCACACAAGTACACAAATATGAATATTCAAACCGTTATGGTTAGCCGTTGCATGTAGATGTAGTTCAAATTTGAATTACAGTCATTAAATGGCTAGAAAATCACTTAAATGTCTTCAAAAGGTCAAATGACCCCTGGAATTTTCCAAATTTTCACATGACAGTTGTATTAGTGCATGTTATACGTAGAAAAAATTTGAAGGCTGCAAGAGGAAGCTATCTTCCATTCATCATCAAACATGCATTGTTCCCTCTCGGAACCACGAGCCTTCTAGTGAGTTGCTCCGGTTCTAGAAAATCACTTAAATGTCTTAAAAGGTCAAATGACCCTTGAAATTTTCCTAAATTTGACATGACAGTTGTATTAGTACTACAAATTTTCTCGTATGTTTAAAACACCATCCGTTGCCACTTTACTCCACATTCGTCTTTCACAGCTAATAAAAAATATCTACAACATCACACACATTTGTTTTGTACGAACCGTTCGCAATTAAAATATCTGGGTCTATTTAAGTCTTCCTCCTTAAGCTTCGCTGGCTCGTCTGCTCCAGTGCCGGCAACCCCTGAATCCATGAATCCTGATCCCCATTCCCGCACCCCCTTCTTGCAAAGATGACACCGTGGAAACGCTTCATGAAGGTCCGTACGATGGTCGCGTTCCCTCGAGCGCCGCAGCCTGCCCCGAGAGCGCGGCTGCCTACGCCGAGAGTGCCGTCGCATCCGCATTGAGCGCGACCGCTTCCGCTGAGAGGGCGACTATGGCAGCCGATAGGGTAGCTGCAGCAGCCGAGACGGCTGCAGCTGCTGCTTTGACGGCGATTGCAAACGCCGAGAGTGCTCGAGCTGCTGTCCGTGCTGCCGATGTTGCCCTGGCCTGGGTCGAGGCCATCCATGCCAAGATAGAGGATGCACACACCAAGATATTCAAGGCCACCTTAGAATCTAGCATGCAACCCACGTACAAAAAGGCGGCGGTGGCCATGGAGCACCTGCTTCCTCATGAGGTCACCTAGCGGGAGCTGGAGATGCAGGAGGCAGCGGAGATCGAGGAGCGCCGGGAGGAGAAGTTGCGCGTGGCCGAGGTCAAGGTAGAGAAGAGTCTGTCCGTTGAGGAATCAGCGGTGGAGTGCCAACGCGAGCTCTGGCGCAGCCACTACTATGAGTACTACAACCTTGAGGGCGGTACCGAGGACGAGGATGCGGTCGACTTCAGCAGGGGGGACGCAGAGTCCACCAACGGCAGCATGTCGCCAGGATAAGTCATCGACGTCTTATCTCACACTGGCGATGCATAGGCCGGCTCGGCGGCGGATTTGTTAAAATTATGCATACTTAGGCTTTGTTTTTAATGCTGATCTTTTGTTAGAGCAATGTTTAGGTCAATTGGCTCTGTTTAATTACTAGAATTGCTCGATTCAGTAAGTGTGGACTGTCTGCTGTACGCTCTTTTGTGTGCCCAAATTAGCAAGCGATGTTAAATTATGCAATGACGTACCTGGTGAAATTTCCACCAAAATTTGAATTATCAAACTCACCCCATGCGCATAAAGAAAAGGAATCGTTTGCGATGCACACAACCATTCAAAGTGAATGGTCCGGCGGCACCGCGCGCAAAGTTTCCCTCCACATTTCCAAAATTTTGGCCTACCGCCAAAATATCTACCCCCCCCCCCCCCCCCCTCCCCCCCCCCCTTTCTCCCCCACCACAAGTCACATTTCACCTGTTTTCTCCTTCCTTCCTTCCTAAGCTATAGACGCTTCCTCGCTTGCTTCCTCGCTCTCGCCGTCTCGCATCCTACTGCCGGGGTCGCCATGGTCTTCTTCAAAGACCTCTCGAGCGGTTCCTCCTCCGGCGACGACTCCTTCACCACCCGGGCATGCCTCTCTTCTCTCTCTCGGGCTATGACTTGGAATGGAGGGTTTTTACCCGACGGTCGATTTGAGTCATTTCTTCCTCTTGTAGCTCCCTAGGACCATCAGTGGCAACGAATGGAGTGGGGTGGCTGAAGATCTATCTGCTCGTTGTCACCATCAATCTCCATGCATGAAGCTAGTTGCGTTTGAATCTGTGGACAGTGGGAGGAAGTTTTTGGCATGTGCAGAGAGGGTTAGACCCTCTTTTGTTGTTACAAATCAGTTGTTAGATGTGATTCAGACACTTTCACGGTCCCAACCCATTCATACCACACCTTCAACCAAACACATCCTAAGATAGTGTCACAGTTTGTACCTAGTATCTAAAATTGTTGTCATCTCATCAGCGGTGCCATTAGATAATTATTTGGCACCGCTTTAGCAGTTTGTGCAGCCAACTTTGGTCCACAGATCTGAGCAGCCAAGCAGTAAAATACTAAATCTTTATGGCATGAGCGAACTGGCATCGGAGCAACTAGGTACTCCGAAGTCCGGGTCCCTGATTTTTTTCCGATGCATCGGCTCGCCAGTGCAGTGCACTAGTGCGAGATGTAGCAACAGTTGTCTTTACACCAGTTTTGGCATACATAGTGGACAGCCTTAGTGATATTAGTTCTATGTTACTAAATTCTTGCATGTACACACCTGTTAGTATCAATTTGCTATCATCCAAACACTATCGCTATGTTGTTGCAGTTATATTTACCTTCCTCATAAAATGTTCAATTTCTTATTTATTGTACATGAGCAAGAACTTGTAGCATTGTTGTAGTTAATTATAGCTTCTGATGTTTCAGAATTTGGTTGTTGTCTCAGTAGCAATTAATTCATTTGCACATTGATCTTTTTGAGAAGATATGTCATAATTAACATGTTTCTTCAGTTTTTCAAAATAAGCATTGGTGATTTTCTATGTTGCTATAAACCCATTTCCCCTACAATTGTTACTGATCTAGTTTTAAATATTATAGGTTAAACGAAAGTGTTTTTACTTGGAGTGGGTTGATCAAGAGTGGCCACAGTCTTTGAAGATGTGCCTAGCAAAGCTCTGGAGCATGTATGAGGAAGAGAAAAGAGGTAGGCTTAGAGAAAGTGTTGTCGACACTGAAGAATATTTAAAGATGCGGGGTAAAAAGAGGAAGGTGGAGAATGAGCTCAATTTTTTAAAATTAGACTTTGCTAAGATGGTGTTGGCGAAGGTGGAGGCACTTTCCCATTTGGCCAGTGCAAAACAGGTTCTTACTGAACTGAAATCAGAGGTGGATAAGATGAGCCTGGATGATCTCGATTAGGGAAATTAATATATTGTTCTAATATTGTTCTTATGAAGTTGAACTAACTATATGTTGTACTGTGCTGTTTTCATGTAGCTACCGTACTGTGATGTTATAATATATTTCTGTGCCTGATATGAAATTGGCAAACAACTGTTCGATATGAAATGTGAATTTGCGTAATACTAGAATTATT
Source organism: Triticum urartu (assembly GCF_003073215.2). Classification (NCBI taxonomy): domain Eukaryota; kingdom Viridiplantae; phylum Streptophyta; class Magnoliopsida; order Poales; family Poaceae; genus Triticum; species Triticum urartu. Next base: position 419,587,127 of record NC_053025.1, on the reverse strand, counting down.
AATTGTAGACTAATAAACCTGCTAAATGTGTCACGGAACTTTGCAAACGGTTCTAGCAGTAAAAGCGCTTGTGATGGATAGCCTAATGCCACACAGTTTTTTTCATCAAATCATGTGTGATGTAGTTGATAAAAGCAAACAGTTAACCAAGGCAGAGTGTGTGTGATAGTTACACCTTTCACACACAAGCCTAGACATAAAACTATGTGGGATGTACATATGCACGAAAACGTTTTCCTTGGATTGACTGTGTGGGATGTACATAAGAACGGAAACGTATTCCTTGGATTGACTGTGTGTGATATACATACGAACAAAAACATTTTCCCTGGATTGACTGTGTGGGATGTACATAAGAACGAAAACATATTCCCTGGTTTGACTGTGTGTGATATACATACGAATGGAAATGTTTTTCTGGGATTCACCGTGTGGGATGTACATACGAACGGAAATGATTGGGTTTCGATGCCTCGCCCGATCGCACACGAGCTCATTTTTCCATAGCCTATGTCCCAGGAGGGCCTATCCCCGACGGTTTCTGGGTCATGTGGGAAGGACCCCCCCTATCGCCCACACTCACTTAGCGACGGTTCCAAATGTCATCGCGGAAAGGGGTTAAAAACTGTTTGTATAGCACCTCGTTGTACCAGTGTGTGTTAAATCTTTCATGGATATCGATGCTTTTCATAAATTTAGCACTAAATATGGACTTGACTCTGAGATAGTAGCCTCCTTTTGTGAATCGTTTGCTACTCATGTTGATCTCCCCAACGAGAAGTGGTTTAAATATCATCCTCCCATTAAAGTGAAAGTAGTAGAACCTATTAAAGCGGAAGAAGAAACTATTACTTATAATGTTGATCCTGTTATTCCTACTGCTTATATTGAGAAACCACCTTTCCCTGTTAGGATAAAAGATCATGCTAAAGCTTCAATTGTGGTTTGTAAGAGTTATACTAGAACACCTACACCCCCTAAACAAATTAAAGTTGAAACTAGTATTGCTATGGTTAAAGATCTTTTGGTTGATAATATTGATGGGCATGTTATTTATTTCTATGATGAAGCTGCTAGAATTGCTAGACCTGATAACAAAGATAAACATAGACCTGTTGTTGGCATGCCTATTGTTTCTGTTAAGATAGAAGTTCATTGTTATCATGGACTATGTGATGTGGGTGCTTGTGTGAGTGAAATTCCTTTTACTTTATATCAAGAGATTACGGATGATATCACACCTGCTGAGATAGAAGATATTGATGTTACTATTAAGCTTGCCAATAGAGATACTATCTCATTAATTGGGATTATTAGAGATGTTGAAGTCTTGTGTGGGAAAATAAAATATCCTACCGATTTTCTTGTTCTTGGTTCCCCACAAGATGATCTTTGTCCCATTATATTTGGTAGACCTTTGTTGAACACGGTCAATGCTAAGATAGATTGCGAGAAAGAAACGGTTAGTGTAAGCTTTGAGGATGTGTCTCATGACTTTAATTTCTCCAAATTTCATAGACAATCGCATGATAAAGAATTGCCTAGTAAAGATGAAATTTTTGGTCTTGCTTCTATTGTCGTACCTCCTACTGATCCTTTCGAACAATATTTGCTTGACCATGAAAATGATATGTTTATGAATGAAAGGAGGGAATTAGATGAGCTTTTCTTTAAACAGATGCATGTTTTGAAACACAATTTGCCTGTTGAAACTCTAGGAGATCCTCTCCCACCCAAGAGTGATCCTGTGTTCGATCTTAAACAATTACCTGATACTTTGAAATATGCTTATCTTGATGAAAATAAGATATATCATGTTATTATTAGTGGTAACCTTTCAGAGCATGAAGAAAAGAAATTATTGAAAACTCTGATGGAGCACGTGCCACTATTGGATATACTCTTGATGATCTTAAGGGCATTAGTCCCACTCTATGTCAGCACAAAATTAATATGGAGCCTAATGCTAAACCGGTTGTTGATCATCAATGACGGTTAAATCCCAACATGAAGGAAGTGGTAAGGAATGAAATACTAAAGCTTATGGAAGCAGGTAGAATTTATCTTATTGCTGATAGTAGATGGGTAAGTCCTGTTCATTGTGTCCCTAAGAAGGGAGGTATTACTATTGTTCCTAATGATAAGAATGAACTGATCCCACAAAGAATTGTTACATGTAATAGAATGGTAATTGATTTTCGCAAATTAAACAAAGCTACTAGGAAAGATCATTACCCTCTACCTTTTATTGATCAAATGCTAGAAAGACTATCCAAACATACACACCTTTTGCTTTCTAGATGGTTATTCTGGTTTTTCTCAAGTACATGTGTCACAAGAGGATCAAGAAAAAACTACTTTTACTTGCCCTTTCGATACATATGCTTATAGACGTATGCCTTTTGGTTTATGCAATGCACCTGCTACCTTTCAAAGATGGGAAAACTTTGTTTTTGCCACTCTAGTTTTTGCCCACTTTGATTATGCCACTCTAGAATTTGACATTTCACTTTTGCCACTCTTAGCTTTTGACAATATATCACTTTTGCCATTCAGTGGCAAAAGCAAAATTTTCAGAGTGGCAATTGTGATACATTGTCAAAAGCTAAGAGTGGCAAAAGTGAAATGAAAAATTATCGGTTTTGCCACGGAATGGCATTTGTGATGTATTGTCAAAAGCTAAGAGTGGCAAAAGTGAGATGTCAAATTCTAGAGTGGCATAAGCAAAATTGGCAAAAGGTAGAGTGGTAAAAACAAAGTTTTCCCTTCAAAGATGTATGACTGCTATATTCTCTGACTTTTGTGAAAAGATAGTTGAGGTTTTCATGGATGATTTCTCCGTTTACAGAACTTCTTTTGATGATTGCTTTTGAGCAACCTTGATCAAGTTTTGCAGAGATGTGAAGAAACTAATCGTGTCTTGAATTGGGATAAGTGTCACTTTATGGTTAATGAAGGTATTGTCTTGGGGCATAAAATTTCCGAAATGGGTATTGAAGTTGCTAAAGCTAAGTTGATGCTATTGAAAAAATGTTGTGTCCTAAAGATATCAAAGGTATAAGAAGTTTCCTTGGTCATGTTGGTTTCTATAGTAGATTTATTGAAGACTTCTCTAAAATTTCTAGGCCTCTTACTAATCTTTTGAAAAAAGATGTCCCATTTGTTTTTGAAGATGATTGTGTAGAAGCCTTTGAAATACTTAAGAAAGCCTTGATTGCTGCACCTATTGTTCAACCACCTGATTGGAACCTACCCTTTGAAATTGTGTGTGATGCTAGTGATTATGCTGTTGGTGCTGTTCTAGGACAAAGAGTTGATAAGAAATTGAATGTTATTCATTATGCTAGTAAAACTCTAGACAGTGCCTAAAGAAATTATGCTACTACTGAAAAAGAATTTTTAGCAGTTGTCTTTGCTTGTGATAAGTTCAGATCTTATATTGTCGATTCTAAAGTAACTGTTCACACCGATCATGCTGCTATTATATATCTTATGGAAAAGAAAGATGCTAAACCTAGACTTATTAGATGGGTTCTCTTACTGCAAGAATTTGATTTGCGTATTATTGATAGAAAGGGTGCTGAGAACCCCGTAGCAGGCAACTTGTCTAGGTTAGAAAATGCTCTTGATGAACTACTGCCTATTGATGATAGCTTTCTTGATGAACAATTAGCTGTCATAAATGCTTCTCGTAATGCTTCATGGTATGCTGATTATGCTAATTACATTGTTGCTAAATTTATACCACCTAGTTTCACATACCAACAAAACAAAAAGTTTTTCTATGATTTAAGACATTACTTTTGGGATGACCCACACCTTTATAAAGGAGTAGATGGTTGAAGGAAATATGCCCTAGAGGCAATAATAAAGTTCTCATTTTATATTTCCTTATATCATGATAAATGTTTATTATTCATGCTAGAATTGTATTAGCCGGCAACTTGATACATGTGTGGATACATAGACAAAACACTGTGTCCCTAGTAAGCCTCTACTAGACTAGCTCGTTAATCAAAGATGGTTAAGTTTCCTAACCATAGACATGTGTTGTCATTTGATGAACGAGATCACATCATTAGGAGAATGATGTGATGGACAAGACCCATCCATTAGCTTAGCATATTGATCGTTCAGTTTTATTGCTATTGCTTTCTTCATGTCAAATACATATTCCTTCGACTATGAGATTATGCAACTCCCGGATACCGGAGGAATACCTTGTGTGCTATCAAACGTCACAACGTAACTGGGTGATTATAAAGATGCTCTACAGGTATCTCCGAAGGTGTTTGTTGGGTTGGCATAGATCGAGATTAGAATTTGTCACTCCGAGTATCGGAGAGGTATCTCTGGGCCCTCTCGGTAATGCACATCAAGCCTTGCATGCAATGTGACTAATGAGTTAGTTGCGGGATGATGCATTACTGAATGAGTAAAGAGACTTGCCAGTAACGAGATTGAACTAGGTATGAAGATACCGATGATCGAATCTCGGGCAAGTAACATACCGATGACAAAGGGAATAACATATGTTGTCATTACGGTACAACCAATAAAGACCTTCGTGGAATATGTGGGAACCAATATGAGCATCCAGGTTCCGATGTTGGTTATTGGCTGGAGAGGTGTCTCGGTCAAGCCTACATAGTTCCCGAACCCGTAGGGTCCTTCGGAGTCCTGGATGAGATCACGCACATGACAAGAAGTCTCGAAATGGTCGAGAGGTAAAGATTGATATAGGACGATAGTATTCGGACACCCGAAGTGTTTCTGAATGTATGGGGTATGTATCGGAGTACCGGGGGGTTACCGGAACCACCACCCCCCCCCGGGGGGGGAGATATGGGCCACATGGCCCATAGGATGGAGGCAAGCCAGCCCACAAGGGTGGTGCCCCCACCCCAAGGGAGGAGTCTGAATTGGACTAGGGGAGGGGGCGCGGCCCCCCTTTCCTTCTCCTTCCCCTCTCCTTCCCCCTTTCCCCCTCCGATAAAAGAAGGGGGGCCGAATTGGACTAAGAGCCCAAGTGGGACTCCTCCCACTTGGGGCGCCCCTCGGCCGGCCTCCTCGCCTCTCCCTCCTTTATATACGGGGGCCGGGGCCGCCTCCAACACACAACAATTGTTCCTAGCCGTGTGCGGCGGCCCCCTCCACCGTTTACTCCTCCGGTCATATTTTCGTAGTGCTTAGGCGAAGCCCTGTGCGGATCACTTCACCATCACCGTCACCACGCTGTCGTGCTGACGAAACTCTCCCTCGACACTTTGCTGGATCAAGAGTTCGAGGGACGTCATCAAGCTGAACGTGTACAGAACTTGGAGGTGTTGTACATTTGGTACTTGATCGGTTTAATCGAGAAGACGTTCGACTACATCAACCGCGTTAAACTAATGCTTCCTCTTTCGGTCCACGAGGGTACATGGACACACTCTCCCCCTCTCGTTGCTATACATATCCTAGATAGATCTTGCGTGATCGTAGGAAAATTTTGAAATTGCATGCTACGTTCCCCAACAGTGGCATCAGAGCAGGTCTATGCGTAGATGATATGCATGAGTAGAACACAAAGAGTTGTGGGCAGTGATCGTCATACTGCTTACCACCAATGTCTTATTTTGATTCGGCGATATTTTTGGATGGAGCGGCCCAGACCAACCTTACATGACCACGTTCATGAGACCGGTTCCACCGACAGACATGTAACTAGTTTTGCATAAAGGTGGCTGGCGGGTGTCTGTTTCTCCAACTTTAGTTGAATTGAATTTGACTATGACCGGTCCTTGTTGAAGGTTAAAACAGAAAATTTGATAAAACGCCGTTGTGGTTTTGATGCGTAGGTAAGAACGGTTCTTTCTAGAAGCCCGTAGCAGCCACGTAAAACTTGCAACAACAAAGTAGAGGACGTCTAACTTGTTTTTGCAGGGCATGTTGTGATGTGATATGGTCAAGACATGATGTGATATACGTTGTTGTATGAGATGATCATGTTTTGTAAAAGTTATCAGCAACTAGCAGGAGCCTTATGGTTTACGCTTTATTGTATGAAAATCCAACCGCCATGTAATTGCTTTACTTTATCACTATGCGTTGGCGATAGTTGTAGAAGCAATAGTTGGCGAGACAACCACCACTAGTAGAAAACAGGGCTTTGGTTCGAGCCTACCAAGCCCATTAGTCCCGGTTCAGTCAAGAATCGGGACCCATGGGGGGCATACGTCCCGGTTCATGCACCCAGGGGCCTGGCCGGGCATCGGGAGGCATTTGTCCTGGTTTATGTGGACCCATTTATCCCGGTTCTAGGCACGAACCGGGACCAATGGGCCTCGCTCCTGGCCCACATCCATTGGTCCCGGTTCGTGCCTAGAACTGGGACAGAAGGGGGGCCTTTAGTCCCGGTTCCAGCCACGAACCGGGACAAATGAGTTGCCTATATATACCCCCTCGCCGGCAAGCAGAGCAGTCCACACTGCTCTGTTTTTTTGGCCGGCGAGGGGAGGGCATTTGGGTGCTCTAGCTCACCTCCTATGCACGTGAGGTGTTCGATGAAATGCCCGAGCCACGCTAGTTAAGTTTTCTCCTCTTGAAGCTCGACCTCCAAGCTCCATTTTTCCCGAGATTTGTCTAGGTTTAGCGGTCCATCACGCCCCATCCCCGTCTTCACCGCCGTCGATCGCCCGTGCCGATCTCATCGCTGGCACCACTGTGGTGAGCCTCTTGTTCTTATCTTCTTTCTGAAATAAAAAAATTTCTTACTTTAGATAGATACTTGTCTAATTTTCTTACTTTTGATACACATAATTATATATAATGCACGGAGATGAACCAGCAATGGATGTATGGTGACAGACACACCTCCGAGTACAATAAGGGCCTGCATAATTTTCTCGAAGTGGCTGAGGGAAACAAGCAGAATGGTTTTATGTGTTGTCCATGCCCTAATTGTGGGAATACGAAGTCTTACTCTGACCGGAAAATCCTTCACACCCACCTGCTTTATAAGGGTTTCATGCCACACTATAATGTTTGGACGAGGCACGGAGAAATAGGGGTTATGATGGAAGACAACGAAGAAGAAGAGGACAAGGACGATGACAACTATGTGCCCCCTGAATACGGTGATGCTGCAACGGGGGATGCTGCTAAAGATCAAGAGGAACCAAACAATGTGCTCGATGATGATGATCTCTGTCGGGTCATTGTCGATGCAAGGACACAATGTGACAGTCAAAAGGAGAAGCTGAAGTTCGATCGCATGTTAGATGATCACAAAAAAGGGTTGTACCCTAGTTGCGAAGATGGCAACACAAAGCTCGGTACGGTACTGTAATTGCTGCAGTGGAAGGCAGAGAATGATGTGCCTGACAAAGGATTTGAGAAGCTATTGAAAATATTGAAGAAGAAGCTTCCAAAGAATAATGAATTTCCCAATAGTACGTACGCAGCAAAGAAGGTCGTATGCCCTCTAGGATTGGAGGTGCAGAAGATACATGCATGCCCTAATGACTGCATCCTCTATCGCGATGCGTACGAGGATTTGAACACATGCCCGGTATGCGGTGCATTGCGTTATAAGATCAGATGAGATGACCCTGGTGATGTTGACGACCAGCTCCCCAGGAAGAGGGTTCCTACAAAGGTGATGTGGTATGCTCCTATAATACCATGGTTGAAACGTCTGTTCAGAAACGAAGAGCATGCCAAGTTGATGCGATGGCACGGAGAGGGCTGTAAGAAAGACAGGAAATTGAGAGCACCCGCTGACGGATCGGAGTGGAGAAAAATCGAGAGAAAGTACTGGGCTTAGTTTGCAACTGACCCAAGGAACGTATGGTTTGGTTTAAGCGCGGATGGCATTAATCCTTTCGGGGAGCAGAGCAGCAATCACATCACCTGGCCCATGACTCTATGTATGTATAACCTTCCTCCTTGGATGTGCATGAAGCGGAAGTTCATTATGATGCCAGTTCTCATCCAAGGCCCTAAGCAACCCGGCAACGACATTGATGTGTACCTAAGGCCATTAGTTGAAGAACTTTTACAGCTGTGGAATGGAAACGGTGTACGTGTGTGGGATGAGCACAAACAGGAGGAATTTAACCTGCACGCGTTGCTGTTTGTAACCATCAACGATTGGCCCACTCTCAGTAACCTTTCAGGACAGACAAACAAGGGATACCACGCATGCACGCACTGTTTAGCTGACACCGAAAGTATATACCTGGACAAATGCAGGAAGAATGTGTACGTGGACCATCGTCGATTTCTTCTGACCAACCATCAATGTCAAAAGAAAGGCAAGCATTTCAAAGGCGAGGCAGATCACCAGAAGAAGCCCGCCATGCGTAACGGTGATCACGTACTTGCTATGGTCAATGATTTACACGTAATCTTTGGAAAGGGTCCCGGTGGACTAGTTGTTCCGAATGACACTGAGGGACGCGCACCCATGTGGAAGAAGAAATCTATATTTTGGGACCTACCCTACTAGAAAGTCCTAGAGGTCCGCTCTTCAATCGACGTGATGCACATGACGAAGAACCTTTGCGTGAACCTGCTAGGCTTCTTGGGCGTGTATGGGAAGACAAAAAATACACCTGAGGCACGGGAGGACCTGCAACGTTTGCATGAAAAAGACGGCATGCCTCCAAAGCAGTATGAAGGTCCTGCCAGCTACGCTCTTACCAAAGAAGAGAAGGGAATCTTCTTTGAATGCCTGCTTAGTATGAAGGTCCCGACTGGCTTCTCACCGAATATAAAGGGAATAATAAATATGCCAGAGAAAAAGTTCCAGAACCTTAAGTCTCATGACTGCCACGTGATTATGACGCAACTGCTTCCGGTTGCATTGAGGGGGTTGCTACCTCTTGAGCACTGCGTTGGTTTTCCCTTGAAGAGGAAAGGGTGATGCAGCAAAGTAGCGTAAGTATTTCCCTCAGGTTTTGAGAACCAAGGTATCAATCTAGCAGGAGGCCACGCACGAGTCCCTCGCACCTACACAAACAAATAAAATCCTCGCAACTAACGCAATAAAGGGGTTGTCAATCCCTTCACGGTCACTTATGAAAGTGAGATATGATAGATATGATAAGATAATATTTGTGGTATTTTTATGATAAAGATGCAAAGTAAAGAAAGCAAAATAAACGGAAAAGGAAATAGCTTGTTGAGGGAAGATTAATATGATGGAAAATAGACCCAGGGGCCATAGGTTTCACTAGTGGCTTCTCTCGAGAGCAAAAGTATCACAGTGGGTAAACAAATTACTGTTGAGCAATTGACAGAATTGAGCATAGTTATGAGAATATCTAGGTATGATCATGTATATAGGCATCACGTCCGAGACAAGTAGACCGACTCCTTCCTGCATTACTATTATTCCACACATCGACCGCTATCCAGCATGCATCTAGAGTATTAAGTTCAAGAGAACAGAGTAACACTTTAAGCAAGATGACATGATGTAGAGGGATAAACTCATGCAATATGATATAAACCCCATCTTGTTATCCTCGATGGCAACAATACAATATGTGCCTTGCTTCCCCTACTGTCACTGGGAAAGGAGACCACAAGATTGAACCCAAAGCTAAGCACTTCTCCCATTGCAATAAAGATCAATCTACTAGGCCAAACCAAACTGATAATTCGAAGAGACTTGCGAAGATAACCAATCATACATAAAAGAATTCAGAGAAGATTCAAATATTGTTCATAGATAAACTTGATCATAAACCCACAATTCATCGGTCTCAACAAACACACCGCAAAAGAAGATTACATCGAATAGATCTCCACAAGAGAGGGGGAGAACTTTGTATTGAGATCCAAAAAGAGAGCAGAATCCATCTAGATAATAACTATGGACCCGAAGGTCTAAAGTAAACTACTCGCACTTCATCAGAGAGGCTATGGTGTTGATGTAGAAGCCCTCCGTGATCGATGCCCCCTCCGGCGGAGCTCCAGAAAAGGCCCTAAGATGTGACCTCACGAGTACAGAAAGTTACGGCGATGGATTTAGGGTTTTGGCTCCGTATCTGGTAGTTTGGGGGTACGTAGGTATATATAGGAGGAAGAAGTACGTCGGTGGAGCAACATGGGCCCCACGAGGGTGGAGGGCGCGCCTCGGGGGGGGGGGGGGGGGGGGCCCCCCCCCCCCTCGTGCCCTCCTGGTTGCTTTCTTGATGTAGGGTCCAAGTACTCTCGATCATGTTCGTTCCAAAAATCACGTTCCCAAAGGTTTCATTCCGTGTGGACTCCGTTTGATATTATTTTTCTATGAAACTCTGAAATAGGAAAAAAACAACAATTCTGGGCTGGGCCTCCGGTTAATAGGTTAGTCCCAAAAATAATATAAAAGTGTATAATAAAGCCCAATAATGTCCAAAACAGGATATAATATAGCATGGAACAATAAAAAATTATAGATACGTTGGAGACGTATCAAGCATCCCCAAGCTTAATTCCTGCTCGTCCTCGAGTAGGTAAATAATAAAAATCAAATTTTTGATGTGGAATGCTACTTGGCATAATTTCAATGTAATTCTCTTAATTGTGGTATGAATATTTAGATCCGAAAGATTCAATACAAAAGTTCAATATTGACATAGAAATAATAATACTTCAAGCATACTAACTAAGCAATTATGTCTCTTCAAAATAACATGGCCAAAGAAAGTTATCCCTACAAAATCATATAGTCTGGCTATGCTCCATCTTCACCACACAGAGTATTTAAATCATGCACAACCCCGATGACAAGCCAAGCAATTGTTTCATACTTTTGGTGTTCTCAAACTTTTTCAATCTTCACGCAATACATGAGCGTGATCCATGGACATAGCACTATATGTGGAATAGAATGGTGGTTGTGGAGAAGACAAAAAGGAGAAGATAGTCTCACATCAACTAGGCGTATCAATGTGCTATGGAGATACCCATTAATAGATATCAATGTGAGTGAGTAGGGATTGCCATGCAACGGATGCACTAGAGCTATAAGTATATGAAAGCTCAACAAAAAGAACTAAGTGGGTGTGCATCCAACTCGCTTGCTCACAAAGACCTAGGGAATTTTGTGTTGGAAATATGCCCTAGAGGCAATAATAAATTGATTATTATTATATTTCCTTGTTCATGATAATCGTTTATTATCCATGCTAGAATTGTATTTATAGGAAACTCATATACATGTGTGGATACATAGACAACACCATGTCCCTAGTAAGCCTCTAGTTGACTAGCTCGTTGATCAATAGATGGTTATGGTTTCCTGACCATGGACATTGGATGTCGTTGATAACGGGATCACATCATTGGGAGAATGATGTGATGGACAAGACCCAATCCTAAGCCTAGCACATAGATCGTGTAGTTCGTTTGCTAAAGCTTTTCTAGTGTCAAGTATCATTTCCTTAGACCATGAGATTGTGCAACTCCCGGATACCGTAGGAATACTTTGGGTGTGCCAAACGTCACAACGTAACTGGGTGACTATAAAGGTGCACTACGGGTATCTCCGAAAGTGTCTGTTGGGTTGGCATGAATCGAGACTGGGATTTGTCACTCCGTGTAAACGGAGAGGTATCTCTGGGCCCACTCGGTAGGACATCATCATAATGTGCACAATGTGACTAAGGAGTTGATCACGGGATGATGTGTTATGGAACGAGTAAAGAGACTTGCCGGTAACGAGATTGAACAAGGTATCGGGATACCGACGATCGAATCTCGGGCAAGTATCGTACCGCTAGACAAAGGGAATTGTATACGGGATTGATCGAATCCTCGACATCGTGGTTCATTCGATGAGATCATCGTGGAACATGTAGGAACCAACATGGGTATCCAGATCCCGCTGTTGGTTATTGACCGGAGAATGTCTTGGTCATGTCTCCATGGTTCCCGAACCCGTAGGGTCTACACACTTAAGGTTCGATGACGCTAGGGTTATAAAGAATAGATATACGTGGTTACCGAATGTTGTTCGGAGTCCCGGATGAGATCCCGGACGTCACGAGGAGTTCCGGAATGGTCCAGAGGTAAAGATTTATATATGGGAAGTCCTGTTTTGGTCACCGGAAAGGTTTCGGGTTTTACCGGTAGTGTACCGGGACCACCGGAGGGGTCCGGGGGCCACCAAGTGGGGCCACCAGCCCCGGAGGGCTGCATGGGCCAAGTGTGGGAGGGGAACAGCCCCAGGTGGGCTGGTGCGCCCCCCCACCAAGGCCCAAGGCGCCTCCAAGAGGGAAGGGGGGCAAACCCTAGGGCAGATGGGCCCTAAGGCCCACCCCAGGTGCGCCTCCCCCTCTCCCCCTTGTGCCCGCCACCCAGATGGGATCTGGGGGGCTGCCGCCACCCCTAGGGAGGGAACCCTAGGTGGGGGCGCAGCCCCTTCCCTTCCCCTATATATACTTGAGGTTTGGGCTGCCCAACAAACACGAGTTCCTCTCCTTCTTGGCGCAGCCCTACCCCTCTCCCTCCTCGTCTCTTGCGGTGCTTGGCGAAGCCTTGCTGGAGTACCACGCTCCTCCACCACCACCACGCCGTTGTGCTGCTGCTTGATGGAGTCTTCCTCAACCTCTCCCTCTCTCCTTGCTGGATCAAGGCATGGGAGACGTCACCGGGCTGTACGTGTGTTGAACGCGGAGGTGCCGTCCGTTCGACACTAGGATCTCCTGTGATTTGGATCACGACGAGTATGACTCCTTCAACCCGTTCTCTTGAACGCTTCCGCATAGCGATCTACAAGGGTATGTAGATGCACTCTCCTTCCCCTTGTTGCTAGTTTCTCCATAGATAGATCTTGGTGACACGTAGGAAAATTTTGAATTTCTGCTACGTTCCCCAACAGTGGCATCATGAGCTAGGTCTATGCGTAGTTTCTATGCATGAGTAGAACACAAAGTAGTTGTGGGCGTTGATTTTGTTCAATATGCTTACCGTTACTAGTCCAATCTTGATTCGGCGGCATTGTGGGATAAAGCGGCCCGGACCGACCTTACACGTACTCTTACGTGAGACTGGTTCCACCGACTGACATGCACTAGTTGCATAAGGTGGCTAGCGGGTGTCTGTCTCTCCCACTTTAGTCGGATCGGATTCGATGAAAAGGCTCCTTATGAAGGGTAAATAGCAATTGGCATATCACGTTGTGGTTTTTGCATAGGTAAGAAACGTTCTTGCTAGAAACCCATAGCATCCACGTAAAACAAGCAAACAACAATTAGAGGACGTCTAACTTGTTTTTGCAGGGTATGCCATGTGATGTGATATGGCCAAAAGGATGTGATGAATGATATATGTGATGTATGAGATTGATCATGTTCTTGTAATAGGAATCACGACTTGCATGTCGATGAATATGACAACTGGCAGAAGCCATAGGAGTTGTCTTAATTTATTTATGACCTGCGTGTCAATATAAACGTCATGTAATTACTTTACTTTATTGCTAACCATTAGCTGTAGTAGTAGAAGTAATAGTTGGCGAGACAACTTCATGAAGACATGATGATGGAGATCATGATGATGGAGATCATGGTGTCATGCCGGTGACAACGATGATCATGGAGCCCCGAAGATGGAGATCAAAAGGAGCAAAATGATATTGGCCATATCATGTCACTTTTTGACTGCATGTGATGTTTATCATGTTTTTGCATCTTGTTTACTTAGAACGACGGTAGTAAATAAGATGATCCCTCATAATAATTTCAAGAAAGTGTTCCCCCTAACTGTGCACCATTGCAACAGTTCGTTGTTTCGAAGCACCACATGATGATCGGGTGTGATAGATTCTAACGTTCACATACAATGGGTGTAAGACAGATTTACACGCGCGAAACACTTAGGTTGACTTGACGAGCCTAGCATGTACAGACATGGCCTCGGAACACAAGAGACCGAAAGGTCGAGCATGAGTCGTATGGTAGATACGATCAACATGAAGATGTTTACCGATGTTGACTAGTCCGTCTCACGTGATGATCGGACATGGCCTAGTTGACTCGGATCATGTAATCATTTAGATGACTAGAGGGATGTCTATCTGAGTGGGAGTTCATAAGATGAACTTAATTATCCTGAACATAGTCAAAAGGTCTTCGCAAATTATGTCGTAGCTCACGCTTCAGTTCTACTGTTTAGATATATTCCTAGAGAAAATTTAGTTGAAAGTTGATAGTAGCAATTATGCGGACTAGGTCCGTAAACTGAGGATTGTCCTCATTGCTTCATAGAAGGCTTATGTCCTTAATGCACCGCTCAGTGTGCTGAACCTCGAACATCGTCTGTGGATGTTGCGAACATCTGACATACACATTTTGATAACTACGTGATAGTTCAGTTAAATGGTTTAGAGTTGAGGCACCGAAGACGTTTTGAAACGTCGCGAAACATATGAGATGTTTCGAGGGCTGAAATTGGGATTTCAGGCTCGTGCCCACGTCAAGAGGTATAAGACCTCTGACGATTTTCTTAGCCTGCAAACTAAGGGAGAAAAGCTCAATTGTTGAGCTTGTGCTCAGATTGTCTGAGTACAACAATCATTTGATTCAAGTGGGAGTTGATCTTCCAGATGAGATAGTGATATTTCTCTGAAGTCATTGCCACCAAGCTGCTAGAGCTTCGTGATGAACTATAACATATCTGGGATAGATATGATGATCCTTGAAATATTCGCGATGTTTGACACCGCGAAAGTAGAAATCAAGAAGGAGCATCAATTGTTGATGGTTAGTGAAACCACTAGTTTCAAGAAGGGCAAGGGCAAGAAGGGATACTTCATGAAAAGGCAAATCAGCTGCTGCTCTAATGAAGAAACCCAAAGTTGAGCCCAAACCCGAGACTAAGTGCTTCTGTAATAAGGGGAACAACCACTGGAGCAGAATTACCCTAGATACTTGGTAGATGAGAAGGCTGGCAAGGTCGGTAGAAGTATATTGGATATACATTGTGTTAATGTGTACTTTACTAGTACTCCTAGTAGCACCAGGGTATTAGATACCGGTTCGGTTACTAAGTGTTAGTAACTCGAAATAAAAGCTACGGAATAAACGGAGACTAGCTAAAAGGTGAGATGGCGATATGTATTGGAAGTATTTCCAAGGTTGATCAAATATCGTACGCTCCCTCTACCATCAAGATTGGTGTTTGCGTTGAGCATAGACATGATTGGATTATGTCTAACGCAATACGGTTATTCATTTAAGGAGAATAATGGTTACTCTGTTTATTTGAATAATACCTTCAATGGTCTTGCACCTAAAATGAATGGTTTATTGAATCTCGATCATAGTGATACACATGTTCATGCCAAAAGATATAAGATAGTAATGATAGTACCACCTACTTATGGCACTGCCACGTAAGTCATATCGGTATAAAACGCATGAAGAAGCTCCATGTTGATGGATCTTTGGGCTCACTCGTTTTTGAAAAGTTTGAGACATGCAAACCATGTCTATTGGTGTATATGCATGAAGAAACTCCATGCAAATGGACCGTTTGGACTCACTTGATTTTTGAATCACTTGAGACATGCAAATCATACCACATGGGCAAGATGACTGAAAGCCTCGTTTTTAGTAAAATGGAACTAGAAAGCAACTTGTTGGAAGTAATACATTTTGATGTGTGCAGTCCAATGAGTGCTAAGGCATGTAGTGGATATCGTTATGTTCTTACTTCACAGATGATTTGAGTAGATGTTGAGTATATTTACTTGATGAATCATGAGTCTGAATTATTGAAAGGTTCAAGTAATTTCAGGGTGAAGTTGAAAGATCATCGTGACAAGAGGATAAAATATCTATGATATGATCATAGAGATGAATATCTGAATTACGAGTTTGGCACAGAATTAAGACATTGTGGAAATTGTTTCACAACTAATACAGCCTGGAACACCATAGTGTGATGGTGTGTCCGAACATCATAACTTCACCCTATTGGATATGATGCATACCATGATGTCTCTTATCGAATTACCACGATAGTTTATGGGTTAGGCATTAGAGACAACCACATTTACTTTAAATAGGGCACCACGTAATTCCGATGAGATGACACCATATGAACTATGGTTTAGAGAAACCTAAGCCGTCATTTCTTAAAAGTTTGGGGCTGCGACGCTTATGTGAAAAAGTTTCAGGCTGATAAGCTCGAACCCAAAGCAGATAAATGCATCTTCATAGGACACCCAAATAGTTGGGTATACCTCCTATCTCAGATCCGAAAGCAATAAGGGATTGTTTCTAGAATCAGGTCCTTTCTCGAGGAAAAGTTTCTCTCGAAGGAATTGAGTGGGAGGATGGTGGAGACTTGATGAGGTTATTGAACCGTCACTTCAACTAGTGTATAGGAGGGCACAAAGAGTTGTTCCTGTGGCACCTACACCAATTGAAGTGGAAGCTTATGATATTGATCATGAGACTTCAGATCAAGTCACTCCCAAACCTCGTAGGATGACAAGGATGCATACTACTTCAGAGTGATACATAATCCTGTCTTGGAAGTCATGTTGCTAGACAACAATGAACCTACGAGCTATGGAGAAGCGATGGTGGGCCTGGATTCCGATAAATGGCTTGAGGCCATAAAATCCGAGAGAGGATCCATGTATGAGAACAAAGTGTAGACTTTGGCAGAACGGCTCGATGGTCGTAAGGCTGTTGAGTACAGATGGATTTTAAAAGGAAGACAGACAATGATGGTAAATGTCACCATTAAGAAAGCTCGACTTGTCGTTAAGATGTTTTCCGACAAGTTCAAGGAGTTGACTACGATGAGACTTTCTCACTCGTAGCGATGCTAAGAGTCTATTGGAATTATATTAGCATTATTTATGAAATCTTGCAGATAGGATGTCAAACATTGTTTCCTTGATGATTTTCTTGAGGAAAGGTTGTATGTGATACAACCAGAAGGTTTTGTCAATCCTGAAAGATGCTAATAAGTATGCAAAGCTCCAGCAATCCTTCTAAGGGCTGGAGTAAGCATCTCGGAGTTGGAATGTACGCTTTGATGAGATGATCAAAGATTTTGGGTTTATACAAAGTTTATGAGAAACTTGTATTTCCAAAGAAGTGAGTGGGAGCACTATAGAATTTCTGATGAATATATGTTGTTGACATATTGTTGATCAGATATGATGTAGAATTTCTAGAAAGCATGCAGAGTTATTTGAAAAGTGTTTTTCAATGGAAAGCCTGGATTAAGCTACTTGAATGTTGAGCATCAAGATCTATAAGGACAGATCAAAACGCTTAATGGTACTTTCAAATGAGCACATACCTTGACATGATCTTGAAGGTGTTCAAGATGGATCAGTCAAAGAAGGAGTTC
The DNA here is from genome assembly GCF_003073215.2 of Triticum urartu. Classification (NCBI taxonomy): domain Eukaryota; kingdom Viridiplantae; phylum Streptophyta; class Magnoliopsida; order Poales; family Poaceae; genus Triticum; species Triticum urartu. Next base: position 419,569,781 of record NC_053025.1, on the reverse strand, counting down.
TTGCCTGAGTTGTAAGGTATGAAGTTAAGACTTAAAGCTCGACCACGGCAGAAGAAAGAGAAAGGACGAATGTCGTCCCCTATGCTTTTGTCATAGGCTCTATACGGTATGCCATGCTGAGTACCGCACCTGATGTGTGCCTTGCCACATGTCTGGCAAGAGGGTACAAAGGTGATCCAGGAGTGGATCACCAGATAGCGGTCAAAATTGTCCTTGGAGTAATAAGGACATGTTTCTCGATTATGGGGGTGATAAAGAGTTCGGCGTAAAGGGTTACATCGGTGCAAGCTTTAACACCTATTCGAATGACTCTGAGTAGCAAACCGGATACGTATAGTGGAGCAACCATTTGGAATAGCTCCAAGTGGAGCGTGGAAGCAGCATTTATAATATGACCTAGAGATTTGCGAAGTACATACGGATCTGAATGTTGCAGACCCATTGACTAAAACCTCTCTCACAAGCAAAACATGATCAAACCCAGAACTCATTGAGTCTTAATCACATGATGATGTGAACTAGTTTAGTGACACTAGTAAACTCTTTGGATGTTGGTCACATGGCGATGTGACCTCTGAGTGTTAATCACATGGCGATGTGAACTAGATTATTGACTCTAGTGCAAGTGGGAGACTGTTGGAAATATGCCCTAGAGGCAATAATAAATTGATTATTATTATATTTCCTTGTTCATGATAATCGTTTATTATCCATGCTAGAATTGTATTGATAGGAAACTCATATACATGTGTGGATACATAGACAACACCATGTCCCTAGTAAGCCTCTAGTTGACTAGCTCGTTGATCAATAGATGGTTACGGTTTCCTGACCATGGACATTGGATGTCATTGATAACGGGATCACATCATTGGGAGAATGATGTGATGGACAAGACCCAATCCTAAGCCTAGCACATAGATCGTGTAGTTCGTTTGCTAAAGCTTTTCTAATGTCAAGTATCATTTCCTTAGACCATGAGATTGTGCAACTCCCGGAGACCGTAGGAATACTTTGGGTGTGCCAAACGTCACAACGTAACTGGGTGGCTATAAAGGTGCACTACGGGTATCTTCGAAAGTGTCTGTTGGGTTGGCACGAATCGAGACTGGGATTTGTCACTCCGTGTAAACGGAGAGGTATCTCTGGGCCCACTTGGTAGGACATCACCATAATGTGCACAATGTGACCAAGGAGTTGATCACGGGATGATGTGTTATGGAACGAGTAAAGAGACTTGCCAGTAACGAGATTGAACAAGGTATCGGGATACCGACGATCGAATCTCGGGCAAGTATCGTACCGCTAGACAAAGGGAATTGTATACGGGATTGATCGAATCCTCGACATCGTGGTTCATCCGATGAGATCATCGTGGAACATGTAGGAACCAACATGGGTATCCAGATCCCGTTGTTGGTTATTGACCAGAGAACATCTCGGTCATGTCTGCATGGTTCCCGAACCCGTAGGGTCTACACACTTAAGGTTCGATGACGCTAGGGTTATAAGGAATAGATATACGTGGTTACCGAATGTTGTTCGGAGTCCCGGATGAGATCCCGGACGTTACGAGGAGTTCCGGAATGGTCCAGAGGTAAAGATTTATATATGGGAAGTCCTGTTTTGGTCACCGGAAAGGTTTCGGGTTTTACCGGTAGTGTACCGAGACCACCGGAGGGGTCCGGGGGTCCACCAAGTGGGGCCACCAGCCCCGGAGGGCTGCATGGGCCAAGTGTGGGAGGGGACCAGCCCCAGGTGGGCTGGTGCGCCCCCCACCAAGGCCCAAGGCGCCTCCAAGAGGGAAGGGGGGCAAACCCTAGGGCAGTTGGGCCCTAAGGCCCACCCCAGGTGCGCCTCCCCCTCTCCCCCTTGTGGCCGCCACCCAGATGGGATCTGGGGGGCTGCCGCCACCCCTAGGGAGGGAACCCTAGGTGGGGGCGCAGCCCCTTCCCTTCCCCTATATATACTTGAGGTTTGGGCTGCCCAACAAACACGAGTTCCTCTCCTTCTTGGCGCAGCCCTACCCCTCTCCCTCCTCGCCTCTTGCGGTGCTTGGCGAAGCCTTGCTGGAGTACCACGCTCCTCCACCACCACCACGCCATTGTGCTACTGCTGGATGGAGTCTTCCTCAACCTCTCCCTCTCTCCTTGCTGGATCAAGGCATGGGAGACGTCACCGGGCTGTACGTGTGTTGAACGCGGAGGTGCCGTCCATTCGGCACTAGGATCTCCGGTGATTTGGATCACGACGAGTACGACTCCTTCATCCCGTTCTCTTGAACGCTTCCGCATAGCGATCTACAAGGGTATGTAGATGCACTCTCCTTCCCCTCGTTGCTAGTTTCTCCATAGATAGATCTTGGTGACACGTAGGAAAATTTTGAATTTCTTCTACGTTCCCCAACATTTTGAGGAAGCCCATTATTGGAATATACAAGCCAAGTTCTATAATGAAAAATTCCCACTAGTATATGAAAGTGATAACATAGGAGACTCTCTGTCATGAAGATCATGGTGCTACTTTGAAGCACAAGTGTGGAAAAAGGATAGTAGTATTGTACCTTTTTTTGGCCTTCCTTTTTTTATTTGGCCTTTCTCTTTTTTTGGGACAATACTCTATGAATGATGATCATCACACTTCTATTTATTTACAACTCAATGATTACAACTCGATGCTAGAACAAAGTATGACTCTATATGAATGCCTCCGGCGGTATACCGGGATAGCAATGACGCATGAATGACTTGTATGAAAGAATTATGAACGGTGGCTTTGCCACAACTAAAATGTCAACTACATGATCATGCAAAGCAATATGACAATGATGGAGTGTGTCATGGTAAACGGAACGGTGGAAAGTTGCATGGCAATATATCTCGGAATGGCTTTGGAAATGCCATGATAGGTAGGTATGGTGGCTGTTTTGAGGAAGGTATATGGTGAGTGTATGATACCGGCGAAAGGTGCGCGGTATTAGAGAGGCTAGCAATGACGGAAGGGTGAGAGTGCGTATAATCCATGGACTCAACATTAGTAATAAAGAACTCACATACTTATTGCAAAAATCTATTAGTTATCGAAGCAAAGTACTACGCGCATGCTCCTAGGGGGATAGATTGGTAGGAAAAGACCATCGCTCGTCCCCGACCGCCACTCATAAGGAAGACGATCAATAAATAATTCATGCTCCAACTTCTTCACATAACGGTTCACCATACGTGCATGCTACGGGAATCACAAACTTCAACACAAGCATTTCTCAAATTCACAACTACTCAACTAGCACGACTCTAATATCACCATCTCCATATCTCAAAACAATTATCAAGTATCAAACTTCTCATAGTATTCAACACACTCATAGGAATTTTTTTATTAATCTTGAATGCCTAACATAATTAAAGCAAATTACCACGCTATTTTGTAGGACTCTCAAAATAATCTAAGTGAAGCATGAGAGAACAATAGTTTCTATAAAATAAATCCACCACAGTGCCCTAAAAGATATAAGTGAAGCACTAGAGCAAAAACTATATAACTCAAAAGATATAAGTGAAGCACATAGTGTATTCTAACAATTTCCGAATCAAGTGTATCTCTCTCAAAAGGTGTGTACAGCAAGGATGGTTGTGTAAAAATAACAAATAAAGACTCAAATAATACAAGACGCTCCAAGCAAAACACATATCATGTGGTAAATAAAAATATAGCTCCAAGTAAAGTTACCGATGAAAGTAGACGAAAGAGGGGATGCCTTCCGGGGCATCCTACAAGCTTGGGATTTTAGTTGTATTTAGATTATCTTGGGGTGCCATGGGAATCCCCAAGCTAAGGCTCTTGCCACTCCTTGTTCCATAATCCATCAAATCTTTTACCCAAAACTTGAAAACTTCACAACACAAAACATAAAGTAGAAAATCTCGTGAGCTCCATTAGCGAAAGAAAACAAAACACCACTTCAAGGTACTTTAATGAACTCATTCTTTATTTATATTGGTTTTAAACCTACTGTATTCCAACTTCTCTATGGTTTATAAACTATTTTACTAGCCATAGATTCATCAAAATAAGCAAACAACACACGAAAAACAGAATCTGTCAAAAACAGAACAGTCTGTAGTAATCTGTAGATAACACAAGTTCTGGAACCCCGAAAATTCCAAAATAAATTGCTGGACGTGAGGAATTTATCTATTGATCATCTGAAAAAATAATTAACTAAATAGCACTTTCCAAATAAAATGGCAGTAATTCTCGTGAGCGCTAAAGTTTCTGTTTTTTATAGCAAGATTAAAAAGACTTTCCCCAACTCTTCCCAACGGTTCTACTTGGCACAAACACTAATTAAACACAAAAAACACAACCAAAACAGAGGCTAGATAAATTATTTATTACTAAACAGGGGCAAAAAGAAAGGAATAAAAGTAAAATTGGGTTGCCTCCCAAAAAGCGCTATTGTTTAACGCCCCTAGCTAGGCATAAAAGCAATGATAGATCTAGGTATTGCCATAATAATAGGATAGATCATTAAAACTCATTTCATATTCTCTACGTTCGTCAGCAAGTTTTCTTTGAGGCAAGCAAAAGTAATCAAAAGGGGAAAATTTAATGGGACCAAAGTCCCCAAGATCAACTTTAGGAGGTATAGGTTCCTCCTTCGGCCCTTCGTATTGCACAACCAATTCATCATTATAAGCATTCTTTTGACAAAAGTTTGTGAGCCTATACTCGAGAGAATATCCTAGCTCATTATTTCAAATAGCCAAATCATTATTAAGTTCAGAAATTCTGTCAACTAGAACATTGGTAGGAACCCTTTTTCTAAGATTTTCATTGAAAGCAACAAAGTCTAGAGATTGAAAACACATTATTTCTTCTTGATCAAAAAGGTTAGCCTCTATGGGAGGACGGCCAACGTCTACCCTATAATGCGCAAATATTTCTTTGGCCTCTTTTATTATAAATCCAAACTCATGAGCCAAAAAGATAGTAGCGGCACGCTTAACAGAAGAATGCTCAATATTAGAAAATTATAGGAAAATCCTTTGTATGCAAGGATGCATGTGCATAAATTGTCTTTCAAGTTCAACTACAAGCATGGCGATAGCGTCCGCAAGACTACTAGTTCTATCAAGAATAGAACTACCCATAGAAGGCAAAGCACCGGCACAAGTAAAGAAATCCTGGATAACTCCTTTTTCGATAATATCGCCACTACCAATTCGGAATTTTTTTGTATGTAAGATAGGGGGTTCTTCAGTAGGAGCATCTGAATTTTCAATGATATTATTATTGTCCATATAGACAATAATTTCCCCAATTTCAGACATAATGGCAGAAAGTGCAAGAGGCAAAAAGAAGGAGGAAGGCGAACGAAAAGAGGGGGCGAATAAAACGGCAAGGGTGAAGTGCGGGAGAGGCAAATGAGAGGCAAATGGAAAATAATGTAATGCGGGAGATAAGGGTTTGTGATGGGTACTTGGTATGTTGACTTTTGCGTAGACTCCCCGGCAACGGCGCCAAAAATCCTTCTTGCTATCTCTTGAGCACTGTGTTGGTTTTGCCTTGAAGAGGAAAGGGTGATGCAGCAAAGTAGCGTTAGTATTTCCCTCAGTTTTTGAGAACCAAGGTATCAATCCAGTAGGAGGCCACGCACGAGTCCCTCACACCTACACAAACAAATAAAATCCTCGCAACCAACGCAATAAAGGGGTTGTCAATCCTTTCACGGTCACTTACAAAAGTGAGATCTGATAGATAGGATAAGATAATTTTTTTTGGTATTTTTATGATAAAGATGCAAAGTAAAGAAAGCAAAATAAACGGAAAAGGAAATAGCTTGTTGACGGAAGATTAATATGATGGAAAATAGACCCGGGGGCCATAGGTTTCACTAGTGGCTTCTCTCGAGAGCATAAGTATTACGGTGGGTAAACAAATTACTATTGAGCAATTGATAGAATTGAGCATAGTTATGAGAATATCTAGGTATGATCATGTATATAGGCATCACGTCCGAGACAAGTAGACTGACTCCTGCCTGCATCTACTACTATTACTCCACACATCGACCGCTATCCAGCATGCATCTAGAGTATTAAGTTCAAGAGAACAGAGTAATGCTTTAAGCAAGATGACATGATGTAGAGGGATAAACTCATGCAATATGATATAAACCCCATCTTGTTATCCTTGATGGCAACAATACAATACGTGCCTTGCTGCCCCTACTGTCACTGGGAAAGGACACCACAAGATTGAACCCAAAGCTAAACACTTCTCCCATTGCAAGAAAGATCAATCTAGTAGGCCAAACCAAACTGATAATTCGAAGAGACTTGCAAAGATAACCAATCATACATAAAAGAATTCAGAGAAGATTCAAATATTGTTCATAGATAAACTTGATCATAAACCCACAATTCATCGGTCTCAACAAACACACCGCAAAAGAAGATTACAACGTATAGATCTCCACAAGAGAGGGGGGGAACTTTGTATTGAGATCCAAAAAGAGAGAAGAAGCCATCTAGATAGTAACTATGGACCCGAAGATCTGAAGTAAACTACTCACACTTCATCGGAGAGGCTATGGTGTTGATGTAGAAGCCCTCCGTGATCGATGCCCCCTCCGGTGGAGCTCCGGAAAAGGCCCCAAGATGGGATCTCATGGGTACAAAAAGTTACGGTGGTGGAATTAGGGTTTTGGCTCCGTATCTGGTAGTTTGGGGGTACGTAGGTATATATAGGAGGAAGAAGTACGTCGGTGGAGCAACATGGGCCCCACGAGGGTGGAGGGCGCGCCTCGGGGGGGGGGGGGTAGGCGCGCCCCCCTACCTCGTGCCCTCCTGGTTGCTTTCTTGACGTAGGGTCCAAGTCCTCTGGATCATGTTCGTTCCAAAAATCACGTTCCCGAAGGTTTCATTCCGTTTGGACTCCGTTTGATATTCTTTTTCTACGAAACTCTGAAATAGGCAAAAAATGCAATTCTGGGCTGGGCCTCCGGTTAATAGGTTAGTCCCAAAAATAATATAAAAGTGTATAATAAAGCCCAATAATGTCCAAAACAGGATATAATATAGCATGGAACAATCAAAAATTATAGATACGTTGGACACGTATCAGGGGCTTCTATCGGAAAACGTTCGATTAGCCATTGTGAAGCTATGCGCATTCCTCAATGCAGTCTCTCAGAAGGTGATCGATCCAGAAATCATACCAAGGCTAAGGAGTGATGTGGCGCAATGTCTTGTCAATTTCAAGCTGGTGTTCCCACCATCCTTCTTCAATATCATGAAACATGTCCTAGTTCATCTAGTCGACGAGATTGTCATTCTGGGGCCCGTATTTCTACACAACATGTTCCCCTTTGAGAGGTTCATGGGAGTCCTAAAGAAATATGTCCGTAATCGCGCTAGGCCAGAAGGAAGCATCTCCATGGGCCATCAAACTGAGAATGTCATTGGGTTTTGTGTTGACTTCATTCCTGGCCTTAAGAAGATAGGTCTCCTAAATCACAGTATGAGGGGAGAATGACTGGAAAAGGCACGCTTGGAGGGGACTCAATAATATGAAGTGACAGGCCTTCTTGGTCTCAAGCACACTACACAGTCCTACAGAACTCTACCTTGGTGACCTCGTATGTCGTTGAACACAAGAACAGTCTGCGCTCCAAACACCCAGAGCAATGTGACGACTGGTTTATATGTGAACACATCAGGACTTTCAACAGCTGGTTGGAAACATGTCTCATAGGTGACAAATGGGCCTTGCGAACCGGGACAATAGGCCCTTTTTCTACTAGTGCACCACTCTACGATGGAGATCAAGGTGTCAAGCCGGTGACAATGGAGATCATGACGGTGCTTTGGAGATGGAGATCAAACACACAAGATGATGATGGCCATATCATGTCACATATTTTGATTGCATGTGATGTTTATCTATTACGCATCTTATTTTACTTAGTACGGCAATAGCCTTATAAGATGATCCCTTACTAAAATTTCAAGGGATAAGTGTTCTTCCTGAGTATGCACCGTTGTGACAGTTCTTCGTGCTGAGACACCACGTGATGATCAGGTGTGATAGGCTATACGTTCACATACAATGGATGCAAGACAGTTTTGCACATGCGGAATACTCAGGTTAAACTTGACGAGCCTAGCATGTACATACATGGCCTCGGAACACTGGAGACCGAAAGGTCGAACATGAATCATATAGTAGATATGATCAACATAGAGATGCTCACCATTGAAGACTACTCCATCTCACGTGATGATCGGACATGGTTTAGTTGATTTGGATCACATGATCATTTAGATGACTCGAGGGATGTCTATCTGAGTGGGAGTTCTTAAGTAATATGATTAATTGAACTTAATTTATCATGAACTTAGTCCTGATAGTATTTGAAAATCTATGTTATAGATCAATAGCTCGCGTATAGCTCCCCTGTTTTATTTTTTATATGTTCCTAGAAAACTAAGTTGAAAGATGATAGTAGTAATGATGTGGACTGGATCCATGATTTGAGGATTATCCTCATTGCTACGCAGAAGAATTATGTCCTTGATGCACCGCTAGGTGAAAGGCCTGCTGCAGGAGCAGATGCTGATGTTATGAACGTCTGGCAAGCTCGATCTGATGACTACTCGATAGTTTAGTGTGCCATGCATTACAGCTTAGAATCGGGACTTCAAAGACGTTTTCAACATCATGAACCATATGAGATGTTCTAGGAGTTGAAGTTAATATTTCAAGAAAATGCCCGAGGTGAGAGATATGAAGTATCCAACAAGTTCTATAGCTGCAAGATGGAGGAGAACAGTTCTGTCAGTGAACACATACTCAGAATGTCTGGGTATCATAACCACTTGACTCAGCTAGGAGTTAATCTTCCAGATGATAGTGTTATTGACAGAGTTCTTCAATCACTGCCACCAAGCTACAAAGGACTCATGATGAACTATAATATGCAAGGGATGGATAAGACTATTCCCGAGCTCTTCGCAATGCTCAAAGCTGCAGAGGTAGAAATCAAGAAGGAGCATCAAGTGTTGATGGTTAACAAGACCACTAGTTTCAAGAAAAAGGGCAAAGGAAAGAAGGGGAACTTCAAGAAGAATGGCAAGCAAGTTGCTACTCTCAGGAAGAAGCCCAAGTCTGGACCTAAGCCTGAAACTGAGTGCTTCTACTGCAAAGGGACTGGTCACTGGAAGCGGAACTGCCCCAAGTATTTGGCGGATAAGAAGGATGGCAAAGTGAACAAAGGTATATTTGATATACATGTTATTGATGTGTACCTTACTAATGCTTGTAGTAGCACCTGGGTATTTGATACTGGTTTTGTTGCTCATATTTGCAACTCAAAACAGGGGCTATGGATTAAACAAAGATTGGCTAAGGACGAGGTGACAATGCACGTCGGAAATGGTTCCAAGGTCGATGTGATCGCCATCGGCACGCTACCTCTACATCTACCTTCCGGATTAGTTTTAGACCTGAATAATTGTTATTTGGTGCCAGCGTTGAGCATGAACATTATATCTGGATCTTGTTTGATGCGAGACGGTTATTCATTTAAATCAGAGAATAATGGTTGTTCTATTTATCTGAGTAATATCTTTTATGGTCATGCACCCTTAAGGAGTGGTCTATTTTTTGTTAAATATCGATCGTGGTGATACACATATTCATAATATTGATGCCAAAAGATGCAAAGTTGATAATGATACTGCAACATATTTGTGGCACTGCCATTTAGGTCATATTGGTGTAAAGTGCATGAAGAAACTCCATGCGGATGGACTTTTGGAATCACTTGATTATGAATCATTTGATGCTTGCGAACCATGCCTCATGAGCAAGATGACTTAGACTCTGTTCTCCGGAACAATGGAGCGAGCCACTGATTTATTGGAAATAATACATACCGGTGTATACGGTCCGATGAGTGTTGAGGCTCGCGGCGGGTATCATTACTTTCTGACATTCACAGATGATTTGAGCAGATATGGGTATATCTACTTAATGAAACACAAGTCTGAAACATTTGAAAAGTTCAAAGAATTTCAGAGTGAAGTGGAAAATCACCGTAACAAGAAAATAAAGTTTCCACGATCTGATCACGGAGGCAGATATTTGAGTTACGAGTTTGGTCTTCATTTAAAACAATGTGGAATAGTTTCACAACTCACGCACCTAGAACACCAGAGCGTAATGGTGTGTCTGAACGTCGTAACCATACTTTATTAGATATGGTGCGATCTATGATGTCTCTTACCGATTTACCACTATCATTTTGGGGTTATGCATTAGAGACAGTGATACATCTCCAACGTATCTATAATTTTATTATTATTCCATGTTTTTATTCTATCATTCTTGGATGTTTTATAGTCATTTTATAGTCATTTTATATCATTTTTTGGGACTAACCTATTGACATAGTGCCAAGTGCCAGTTGCTGTTTTTTGCACGTTTTTACATCACAGGAAATCAATATCAAACGAAGTCCAAACACCGTGAAACTTTTTGTGGATTTTTCATGGACCAGAAGACCACCAATGGGCCAGAGCAGCACCTGGGGGGTGCCCCGAGGGGGGCACAACCCACCAGGGCGCACCTGGGGGCCCAGGCACGCCCAGGTGGGTTGTGTCCACCTCGTTGGCGTCCCCCACCCCCTCTTTACCCTATAAATTCCCAAATATTCCGAAAACCCTCAGGGTTAACCTAGATCAGAAGTTCCGCCACCGCAAGGCTCTGTAGCCACCTAAAACCAATCTAGACCCCGTTCCGGCACACTACCGGAGGGGGAATCATCACTAGTGGCCATCTTCATAATCCCGGCGGCCACCACGATGAGGAGGGAGTAGTCCACCCTCAGGGCTGAGGGTTTGTACCAGTAGCTATGTGTTTAATCTCTCTCGCTCGTGTTCTTGAGATGTCACGATCTTGATGTATCGCGGGCTTTGTTAATATAGTCGGATCATATGGTGTTTTCCCCTCTCTATCTTGTTGTGATGAATTGAGTTTTTCCATTTGAGATTTCGTTGTTATCGGATTGAATACTTTTATGGATTTGAGAACACTAGATATATGTCTTGAAATTGAATACTCGTGGTGACAATGGGGTATCGTATTAATTCACTTGATATATGTTTTGGCACTCAACTCGCGGATCTCCAAAGTGACATTGGGGTAATATATGCATAGGGGTTGATGCACGTTCTTGTCTTTGTTTCTCCGGTAGAAATCTTAGGGCACTCTTTGAAGTTCTTTGTGTTGGATTGAGTATTATGAATCTGAATTTGCTTCGGTGTTATTTTAGTACGAACTCTTGGTTAGATCGATCAGAAAGAATAGCTTCGTGTTATTTTAGTACGAACTCTAGGATAGATTGATCGGAAAGAATAGCTTTGAGGTGGTTTCATACCCTACAAACAATTCCGTCTTATGTTCTCCGCTAGATAGGAACTTTGGAGTGATTCTTCGTTGCACGTTGAGGGACAATTATATGATCCAATTATATTAGCATTGTTGAGAGATTGCACTAGTGAAAGTACGGACCCTAGGCCTCATTTTTAAGCATTGCAATAACGTTTTTGTGCCCGTTTACTATTTGCTACCTTGCTGTTTTTATTTATTCAGATTATAAAAATATATTTCTACCATCCATATTACACTTTTATCACCATTTCTTCGCCAAACTAGTGCACCTATACAAATTGCCATTGTATTGGGTGTGTTGGGGACACAAGAGATTTCTTGTATTTGATTGTAGGGTTGCTTGAGAGAGACCATCTTCATCCTACGCCTCCCACGGATTGATAAACCTTAGGCCATCCACTTGAGGGAAAATTGCTACTGTCCTACTAAACTCTGTGCTTGGAGGCCCAACATTTGTCTACAAGAATAAAGTTGCATAGTAGACATCAAGCTCTTTTCTGGCGCCTTTGCCGGGGAGGTGAGTGATGAAGGTATATCTTTAGATCTTGCAATTGAATATTTTAGTTTCTTGTTTATCACTAGTTTGGTTTATAAAAAGAAAACTACAGAAAATGGAATTGAGGTTGCATCATATTATTGATCATCTTTATAATATCTTTCTTGAAAATGATGGATCGTAAAATTGTGCTCAATTATTAGAAGAAGAATTCTATAAAATGTTTGGCACAAAATCTTTCAATAATGAGCATTGAGGGAGTCCTGGATTAGGGGGTCTCCAGACAGCCGGACTATATCCTTTGGCCGGACTGTTGGACTATGAAGATACAAGATTGAAGACTTCGTCCCGTGTCCGGATGGGACTCTCCTTGGCGTGGAAGGCAAGCTTGGCAATACGGATATGTAGATCTTCTTCTTTGTAACCGACTCTGTGTAACCCTAGCCCCCTCCAGTGTCTATATAAACCAGAGGGTTTAGTCCGTTGGACAACAACAATCATACCATAGGCTAGCTTCTAGGGTTTAGCCTCTACGATCTCGTGGTAGATCAACTCTTGTAATACTCGTATCATCAAGATCAATCAAGCAAGAAGTAGGGTATTACCTCCATTGAGAGGGCCCGAACCTGGGTAAACATCGTGTCCCCTTGATACATCTCCAACGTATCTACTTTTCCAAACACTTTTGCCCTTGTTTTGGAATCTAACTTGTATGATTTGAATGGAACTAACCCGGACTGACGCTATTTTCAGCAGAATTGCCATGATGTTGTTTTATGTGCAGAAAACAAAAGTTCTCGGAATGACCTGAAACTCCACGGGATATCTTACAATAAATAATAAAAAAATCCTCGCCAAAGATGAAGACCAGGGGGCCCACACCCTTCTCACGAGGGTGGGGGACGCCCCCCTAGGGTGCGCCCCCTACCTCGTGGGCCCCCTGGAGACCCCCCGACTCCAACTCCAACTCTATATAACTCCTTTTGGGGAGAAAAAAATAAGAGAGAAGAAATCATCGCGTTTTACGATACGGAGCCACCGCCAAGCCCTAAAACCTCTCGGGAGGGCTGATCTGGAGTCCGTTCGGGGCTCCGTGGAGGGGGATTTGTCGTCGTCGTCGTCATCAACCATCCTCCATCACCAATTTCATGATGCTCACCGCCGTGCGTGAGTAATTCCATCATAGGCTTGCTGGACGGTGATGGGTTGGATGAGATTCACCATGTAATCGAGTTAGTTTTGTTAGGGTTTACTCCCTAGTATCCACTATGTTCTGATATTGATGTTGCTATGACTTTGCTATGCTTAATGCTTGTCACTAGGGCCCGAGTGCCATGATTTCAGATCTGAACCTATTATGTTTTCATCAATATATGAGAGTTCTAGATCCTATCTTGCAAGTCTATAGTCACTTATTATGTGTTATGATCCGTTAACCCCGAAGTGACAATAATCGGGATACTTACCGGTGATGACCGTAGTTTGAGGAGTTCATGTATTCACTATGTGCTAATGCTTTGTTCCGGTTCTCTATTAAAAGGAGGCCTTAATATCCCTTAGTTTCCATTAGGACCCCGCTACCACGGGAGGGTAGGACAAAAGATGTCATGCAAGTTCTTTTCCATAAGCACGTATGACTATATTCGGAATACATGCCTACATTACATTGACGAATTGGAGCTAGTTCTATGTCACCCTACGTTATGACTGTTACATGATGAACCACATCCGGCATAATTATCCATCATTGATCCGATGCCTACGAGCTTTCCATATACTGGTTTACGCTTATTTACTTTCCCGTTGCTATTGTCACAATCACTACAAAACACCAAAAACATTACTTTGCTTTCATTACTCTTTTGTTACCGTTACCATCACTATCATATTACTTTGCTACTAAACACTTTGCTGCAGATACTAAGTTTCCAGGTGTGGTTGAATTGACAACTCAGCTGCTAATACTTGATAATATTCTTTGGCTCCCCTTGTGTCGAATCAATAAATTTGGGTTGAATACTCTACCCTCGAAAGCTGTTGCGATCCCCTATACTTGTGGGTTATCAAGACTAATTTCTGGCACCGTTGCCGGGGATCATAGATCTATTCTTTGAGTCACTTGGGATATATATCTGCTGGGCACTATGAAGAACTTGAGAGATCCAAAAACTAAGATCTATCCCTCAACTATGAGGGGAGGTAAGGAACTGCCATCTAGCTCTGCACTTGATTCACCTTCTGTTATGAGTAAGCTTGCGACACCTACACCTGCTTCTGCTATTTGTTCTGATATGTCGCATGTTATTGATAATGCTACTTCTGCTATGCATGATACTTATGATGAAACTACCTCTATGCCTGATACTACTATTCCACTTAGTGATTTTCTCTAGAAACGACTTGCTAGGGCTAGAGAGATTGAAAATATTGAATCCGATTATGAAGATGAAAGTGATGATGAAGAATCACTTGTTATTCCTGAGGGTTATTTATTTGATCAAGATGCTTCTTTAGCTATTTTAGCCTGCAAAGATAGATATGAACTCAAAAGGTTATTAGCTAAATGGAATAAGCAATCTCCAAATGCTAGGATGAGACCTGACCCTGCTTTTGCTACTTCACCTATATGTGTTGCTGATAAGGATTATGAATTCTCTGTTGATCCTGATATAATTACTTTGGTTGAATCTGATCCTTTTCATGGCTATGAATCTGAAACTGTTGTAGCACATCTTACTAAATTAAATGATATAGCCACCCTGTTCACTAATGATGAGAGATCTCGCTACTCTTATATCCTTAAAATATTTCTGTTCTCATTAAAGGGTGATGCTAAGATATGGTTTAATTCTCTTGATCCTGGTTGTGTGCGTAGTCCCCAGGATATGATTTATTACTTCTCTGCTAAATATTTCCCTGCTCATAAGAAACAAGTTGCTTTAAAGGAAATATACAACTTTGTGCAAATTAAAGAAAAGAGTCTCCCACAAGTTTGGGGAAGGCTTCTCAAGTTACTTAATGCTTTGCCTGATCATCCTCTTAAGAAAAATGAAATACTTGATATCTTTTATAATGGACTAACCGAAGCTTCCAGAGATTACCTGGATAGTTGTGTTGGTTCTCTTTTCAGGGAAAGAACACCGGATGAAGCTGAAATCTTATTGAATAATATGTTGACAAATGAAAATAATTGGGCACCTCCTGAGCCAGCTCCTGCTCCAATTAATGACCCTATTCCTAAACCAACTCCGAAGAAGAGAGGTGTTCTATTTCTCAGTCCTAAAGATATGCAAGAGGCAAAGAAATCTATGGAAGAAAAAGGTATTAAAGCTGAAGATGTTAAGAATTTACCTCCTATTGAAGAAATACATGGTCTTAATTTACCGCCTGATGAAGAAATATATGATCTTAATCCTTTATGTATTGAAGAACCTCCAGACCTCGATAACCCGACACAGGTAGTAAAGGTAAATTCTCTCTATAGATATGACAAAGCTAAAATCCCTCCTACTAAAATTGCTAGTCGATGTTTGGATGAGTTTGATAATTTTATATTTAAGCAAGAAGACTTCAATACTTATTTTGGTAGACAATTAAAACAAGATGCTGATATGATTAAATACTTGGGTGATTATATGGCTAATATTAGAGGTGAACTTAAACTTGTTAGCAAACATGCTTCTATGGTTACCACTCAAGTAGAACAAGTACTTAAAGCTCAAAAAGAATTGCTCAATGAGATGAATAGTAAGAAAAATGATTATGTTGTTAAAGTGGCTACTAGAACTGGTAGAATGACTCAGGAACCTTTGTATCCTGAAGGCCACCCTAAGAGAATTGAGCAAGATTCTCAGAGAAATAATATTAATGCACCTAGGTTTTCTAAAAATAAGAAAAAGAAAAATGATAGAACTGTGCAAACTTCTAGTGAACCTATTGCTGAACCACCTGATAATCCAAATGATATCTCTATTTCTGATGTTGAAACACAATCTGGTAATGAACATGAACCTAATGAAAATGTTAATGATGATGTTCATAATAATGCTCAACCTAGTAATGATAATGATGTAGAAATTGAACCCGCTGTTGATCTTGATAACCCACAATCAAAGAATCAACGTTATGATAAGAAATACTTTGTTGCTAGGAAACATGGTAAAGAAAGAGAACTTTGGGTTCAGAAACCCATGCATTTTCCTCCAAAACCATCCAAGAAAAAGGATGATGAGGATTTTGAGCGCTTTGCTGAAATGATTAGACCTATCTTTTTGCGTATGCGATTGACTGATATGCTTAAAATGAATCCTTATGCTAAGTACATGAAAGATATTGTTACAAATAAAAGAAAGATACCGGAAGCTGAAATTTCCACCATGCTTGCTAATTATACTTTTAAGGGTGGAATACCAAAGAAACTTGGAGATCCAGGAGTACCTACTATACCATACTCCATTAAAAGAAACTATGTTAAAACTGCTTTATGTGATCTTGGAGCCGGTGTTAGTGTTATGCCTCTCTCTTTATATCGTAGACTTGATTTGAATAAGTTGACACCTACTGAAATATCTTTGCAAATGGCTGATAAATCAACTGCTATACCTGTCGGTATTTGTGAGGATGTGCCTGTTGTAGTTGCAAACGTTACTATTTTAACGGACTTTGTTATTCTTGATATTCCCGAGGACGATAGTATGTCTATTATTCTTGGAAGACCTTTTCTTAATACTGCAGGGGCTGTTATTGATTGCAACAAAGGCAATGTCACTTTTCATGTTAATGGTAATGAGTATACGGTACACTTTCCGAGGAAACAACCTCAAATTCATAGTATCAATTCTATCGGAAAAATTCCATCGAATATATTTGGAGGTTTTGAATTTTCTCTTCCTACTGTCAAGAAGAAATATGGTACCCCCTTGTTAGAGTCTGAAGCAAAATGGAGCCTCCTCGTGCGTTTGGATTGTGGACCGTCAGATCGAAATCTCCTTGCGATACAGGCCGTCGGATCTCGATCCAAATCGTTGTAGGTCGTTGGATATTTACCGGATCAACCTCGGTCATCGGATAAAATTTCAATGGCAACAGAATGCAATATCCATGGCCCCACCAGGGCATTTTGGTTATTTCGCGTTGTGGGGGTATAAAAGGGGGGCGCTCCTGTGGCGGAGACCTAGCCGCCTCCTCCTCTCTCCCTCCCTCCCGCAGCCGCCTCTCCTCCCGCGCGCCTCCTGTCCTCCCACCCACATCGCCGCCGCCGCCGCCCACCTCCTCAAACCGCGCCGTCGGCGGCCAGCTCCGCCGCAACAAAGCCCCCCCAACGACGATGAGCAGCAGCGGAGGGAGGACGAGGAGCCCGACGGTGGCGGCAGCGGGGAGGAGCAGCAGCAGGGCAAGGCGGCGCAGCAGCAGGCCATGGGCGAGATTCCTCCCCCCACCCGTCCCGCGCCTCCTCTCCTCCGACCACGCTGCCGTGCTGCGCGACGGCGAGTGGGCGCCCGCCCTCCCCGTCCACGAGCTCGTCCCCGGGCACGTCGGCGGCTCCCAAGCCCTCCTGCTCCGACCCCGCAGAGTGCTCGAGTCATGGAGGGGCACCAGACGGTGGTGGGCGCTTGCGCCGCTGCTCCCCATCGAGCTCGCGCGTGCGGCACATCTGATGGCCAACACAGCCGTCGTCGTCGCCTTCACAATGTCACAATGGTGATTGTACAACTCTGCTGCCTCCAGCTCCAGCGCCCATCTCCACTACGGTTCATGGCTTACTTGACGAGGTCAACAGCTAATAGAGGTGCATCACCTCGTGCTAAATCGTGAGTGTAGTTGCTTTTTAGGCTAATGCCCTTTGGGATGCCATTTTTAGGTTGCAGTGTACATGCGGATAGTTAACTGTTGCCTAGGTTCTCCACGGTCCATACCTATCTATAGGAAGGTGAAATTATTCGATTAGATCTAAGTTCTTTTTTCACAGCAATTGTAGGGTATTTTAACTTTCTGTTCTAGGTTAATTAATTAGATCAAGGTTCTCTTTTTACTAGCAGGATATTTAAACTCAAAAAGGATATAAATAGCAGGGTATTTTAATCTACAGTTCCAGGCTGTGCAAATTAACATGTAAATAAACAATAGGTTGTATGTTTCTTAGTAACCCATAGGGTTATAAATGATAATTTAACATAGGAGAATCAATCTACAAGGTCTCCCTCATTTTTGCAATTCTTATCAACAGGGTGTGTGTTTGTATGATGCATAGGTTACCATATTACTAAAGTAGTATATATCTGGTCTTCTAATGTATGACCTGGTGTTTTTCTACTGAATCATTATCTTGGTTTACCCTAATTGTTGCCTTAAGTAGCTAATCATTTTTTTGTTCTGCTATGTGATGTATTCAGGTTGTTGGAGAAGTTCTCTCTTGTTGTTTCTGTTCATCACATTTAATGCTTGAAGCTTGCTAAACTAGGTGGACTTTATTTATGTCCAGCACAAGACTTCTGCAAAGATCAATGCACATCTTGATCTAGAATAAAGAGTATCCAATGGGCTCACTGACACGGATAATGTCGACAACAAGGTAGTAAGCTGGTGCATTACTATGTTCAATTGGTGCATTAGTTACTTCCTTGGTCGACAATTGGTGCATTATTAAGTATACTTAATTTGATTGTATAGATAGGGTTTCTACTTAGAGGATGTTGTTTTGGTCCTGAGATAACTGGAACAAAGAGAAGTGCAAGGCGAATAAGGATTTATTAGCAGCATGATATTATAATTGATGTGGTCCTTCCATGAACCAGTATGCGATTATTTCCAGTTTTGCAAGGGAGTGAGTAACTATAAAATTTAGCGTGTTCTAATATTTAATGCATATGTATCTTGGGATTGTGGAAATAAAAATTTACTATCCTTTGATTGCAACATCAAATGATATGTTATCTATTTGTCATTGACCATTGAAAGTTGGAACTGCCACTATACATATATGTGAGGTAATGGTAAATTTTTGGATTGTTGTTTTGTGGTCGATTCAGCTGCAAAAGGCCAGAAGCAGATATTCAAATTTGAGACCAATGATACTGTGCTTACTAAAAATAACAACTCTAATAATTGCACAGAGGATAGGTCTGAAACTTTTATTTACATATTTAGCTTCATTTTATCTGATTAGAGTATCCTCAAAGTATGGCAACTATTCACTTATTTAATTGTTCTTGGCCTTTTTTTCCTTTACTTGTACTCATTGAAACCTTTCCCTTTTGTTTGTAGTGGTGTCAGCTATGGCCTGGAGAGAGATGTTTAGACACCCTAAGATGGCATGTGTCGCTGAGGAGACATGATCTCCGAGCAGCCCTCCTCATAGCTCGCAGTCCAGGTCGATGCCAAATTCAATTTCTAGGAGGGTTTTTGTGCTGTGGCTGCGGGTTCGTGCTATCGGGGGAAAATATCTTTGGTTTGTTTCTTATATTGGTGATGTGGGTGAGTTGATTTCTGCCTGATTTGTTCCTTTCCATCTTGATCTGTGTAGCGTTAAGCATTTGAATGGAGCATGTATAGGCATGCCCCGGTTCATCCTAGGTGAGTGTGGATCTGTAGCTTCCTTATGTTTGATAGTCCACAATATGAATCTTTTAGGTTATCACTGAGGTTCAGTAAACCACGTCGGTTGACCTGTGTATAAGTCATTCGGCAGTCCACAATATGAATCTTTTAAATTATAACTGGGTTTCAATACACCATGTTGATTAACCTCTGTCCAAGGCGATCACGAGAATGGTTTGCAAAATGCAGTAGGTAAGGAATTTATTTATTTTAGTTCCTGAATAGATTACCTCGCCGCCTCCGCCATCTGTGCTCGCCTTCGCGTCGTCTCCTTTAACCCTGTAGCATCTTGTGGCTTTATCAAAGTCAGGCCATTAATTGGGTTTTTAACAAAACAGATTCCATTTGACCTACAAATATATCTGCAGTGACGTACTATTATTAGCAGTCATCTAGATACTCTACAGTTCCAGTGATAGATGAACTGGTCTATCAAATATGCATTGCTTTTTGTATTGCCTAGCCCTGCTTCGATTACATTGTTCTGTTATACTAGATGTCTATTCGCCTGTTGTGATAGCATATCTGATTATTTATATTGTTTGACATGTATTCCGTGCAAGTCGCTTGGTTGTTTGATGCGTTCGTGCTCGTCGGCGGGACGGTGCAAGGCGCAACTCCGACGCGGTTCCTCGCCGGTTGGACGGCGTTCAGGGTCACACATACACATGATTTTTTATTTGCTATTTGAAACTGCAGTTTGAGACCGAATCTCTTTTGCTATTTGAAACTGCAGTTTTTTAAGGGCCACACATACACATGATTGTGACTGGCCAATTTTGTGTGTCCTTTTCATGCCCAGAGTATTGCAGGTTGCACTGCTCACTTGAACCAGCATTACCTTCGAAACCGAATCGAGTTAACAGTAGATCCAAAATGTTTTTTTTGTCATTGGTTTGTCAAAATGGTGTTTGTTCACACACTGTCGGATGCTTAGTTCAGTTAAAACAATAATGTTGTATGAGTATAAGTAATAATACTAATGCGCTTTCACTCATGCTACGACCCCAGTAACAACTCTCTGAGATGGTTGTGCTCAAATTTATAGTTCCTGGTTAATGTTTTTTTATCTTTTTACTTTCTGTTGGTTTGTTTCTTTCAGTTTGTAAGTGGTCTTGGAATCCTGTTCACTGTTGGAAACTGTTGGACCTTGCTGTTGTTGATTGGTTCATAAGGTAAACTACGCCCTGCTTTATTTTTCGTTACTTGTTATGTGTTGATATCTATTATTCTTCATCTAATATCCATTTTTTGTCCTTTGTTTGGTGTGTGTTGGTGGTTTTGGGGTTGTTCCTTAATCATTACAACCAAGGCATATTAGAATTTCTTTGAAAATATCCTATACTTTGAAGTAGTTGTGCTCATCACATAGCTTGGTTTAATTTGTTGTGATGATTTGTGCTTCCTGTGAGAGTAATACTGAAGCTTAACTTCATGAGAGAAAGGAAAACGCTTGGGAAATTTAAAGTTTAGATGAGCTTTCTGTGGTTATTCCTGGTGCCATTGCTGATGTAAGCTTCGCCGGCTCTTTATATTTTTATGAGCATGATGTATGTGCTTTCTGTGAGAGTAAGGTAGTAATACAACACAAGATGATGTTGCCTGCCACTGTGTATCTGCTGTTTGGGAGTGAGGTGGTAAAAACTCCATATTTCCGACATCAGAAGGAAATCATAAAAAGAGTATACATGCACTTGCTCGACTAACAAAGCTGGTACCTAAGAGCAGGCCTGGTTCATGCTTTAGGGAGGTTAAATAAATTTCAGTCAGATGCAAAGTAATTTCTAGCATTGTTGCATTTGACCATCAGTAGATCATCATATATAACAGGACTATAGAACAAAGTACAGAAAATCATAACTTTTAGAACTGATTGTATTTCTGATTTGGTGGCTTCGCTACCGTTTTAGCTTAATGACATCTTCCAGTTCCCAGCTATGCAAGTCTAATATATTTGCATATGTTAGGTATAACACATGTATGATCCTATTTTGATACGCTATCCCACTTATGCATGTTAGCAATTTTTTGGAAGTTAGGTCATTAGAGTTACCAATCTGTCTTGATTCTGTAAGATTCATGGATCGATTTGAGCTGGCGAGCCACTTGCACTTCTTGAAGCTACTAACAAACCAGCAAAGGTGCACATCCCTGCAAACCAGATTGATCTTAAGACACTGGCTGAGCCCTGTGCATTGAGAGCGTACCCGTTTTGGTTAGTTCATATCTCCTATGCTTTGCTGGTTCTTATGCATGCACCCAGTTGGTCTATGTAATGATTGTTCCCTCTCCTTGTGAAGCTTGAAGGTTTCAGATGCACTGTCGTCATAAAATATGGTCCCCGGGGAGTCATGGAGGTTTGTTTCCTGCAATAGACGTGGCAAAAAATCTCTGCCACATGGAGATGGTTGCTGCTGCACTGCATGTGGATACAGAGGAAAGAAGTTCAGGTATCTTTAACCATCACAACTTACTTCCCTTCTTTCTTTGGCTCACAATTTGATATAATGATTGGCCTCACTGTGTTGCCACCTAATTAATTAGGTTCAAACTGTGTGTCCCTTGCATTGGCATCTACTATATATATTGAAAGTAGTTCTATTTATCTTTGCACCTTGATATATTTTCTAAAACCACTTATTATGCTTCTATTTGTATATATGACATTTTCTGTGTTTTTGTCATGTTGATGTGCAGGCAAAATTCCATTAGGCTTTGCTCTACTCTTAGTTACCATGAGAGTAAGTAACCAACACTTGCTTACTTCCTAATATTGACTGTGCGCTCAGTAGTATTTTGATTACTCATGTCTTGAATAAAATTCTGAATATAATAGCTCGTGTCTTCTTATGCTTTTGTTTGATTATGATAAGAAAAGAAGAAATACTTTGATACATGATAGATATACATGAGCACATACTTGTGAATTTTCTATTAAATTTGTCCACTTGATTGCAGTTTCATCAATCGCTCTACATGGTGTCGTGCTTACTCTCGACATGCAATGGATTCAAGCGTGCGTAGGGAGCTTTTCTCAACCACATAGCGACAAATGCACGAGCCTTACGGTCTATGGTGTCACCGGCATGCAAGGTATACCAGGAACCATTAATCGGTCCTGCTCTACTTTTTTTGATCTGGGCAACTTGGATTCACAAATCTACGTTATTGCTGGTTGGTGGCTTGCTTGCAATATGAGTGGGTACCTCTAGACAAGAACGTATGCAATTTATTGGGTATCACATGAGGAAATTTAAAAATGCCTAATTTACTGATATTTGTGTGGTTTCCCAATGATCATACTCTTTATGGAAAGCTATATCTTTTAACCCTTTATTCGCTGCAGCTTTATCAATGTCGGGCCTTGAATTGGCTTTTTTGTAGAACATATTCATTTGGCTTGAAAATATATCTGTAGTGACATGCTATTGTTAGCAATCATCCACTTCCGCTACACTCCTGTGATAAATAAATTAGCCTATAAAACATGCATTGTTTTATGTGTTATCTGCCCCTCTTCGATTACGCCATTCTGTTGTACTGAATAATTTTTCACATGTTGCAATGGTGTGTCTGAATTATTCATATCCTTTCCTAAGGTTAACTCATGTTTATTCTGGTTCGATTGATAGGAACATTATTGCTCATATGGTTATTTGTTCCTAGGATTTTGATTTCTCTGTTTCCTCTTTCTCCTCTTCTTTATCATTTTTCTTAGGTTCATGTTAACTGATTAACAGTATGTTGTTTCTTTACTATCTATATATTGTTTCGCAGTTGCTAATCTCCATTGGATCGCTGCGTGGGGTCGCACATAGTGGTTGTGGCAAGTGGCATTGACAGGTACAGTTTTGTTCTCTTCTTCTTCCTATCTATGTGCAAGAAGAATAGAGGATGTTGCGTGGTTGACTATATGTTGTTTGAATTAAAGTACAAAGTCCATTTTGAAAAGTGTCGGTTATCCACGTCGTTAGTCAGTCAAACAAACATGTTACTCGGTATCCATGAGAAAATAAGTTTGTAGGTGCTGGGTGGATGTGCCCATTTTTTGTGCAGTCTAGGTAAACAGATAAAGAAGAACTTAACTTAGTTGGCACATGGATCCTAATCAGACGGTTGCGGGCTGTCGAGGGATACTGCATCAATGGCTAAAACAATTCGGGTGACGTGGCTTCACGAGAAGCCAGGAAAATCAGCTAGTGGGGTGCCCCTATTTAGATATAGAAGATTTGTCCCCCCCCCCTCACACGCACAATCCTCATCTCCGATTGGATGCCATCTTTTAAGAGCACAGGATACAATATAAGAAAAGTTAATAGCATTGACTGCTAAAATTTGGACAATTAGAGCCTAACTGAATTAGTTGAATTTAGACTTTCTGATATGGATAAGCATATACAGATAGAGGATCAACATGACTGGGTGCTATAGAAAAAATGGTACCAAGAAATTGGTGAAGATGTGATAAAAGCTATAGATTTAGAAAATCAGTTTGTACTATTGATTCTAATCAATGGTATGAAAGATTTAGAAAATCAGTTTGTACTATTGCTTCTAATCAATGGTATGAACGATTTAGAAAATCACTTTGTATTATTGCCTCTAATCAATGGTATGAAAGTTATATATTAGAAAATCAACCTACACTATTGCTTTATAGGAAACAATATGGTGAACACCCAGGAACACCCAGTTTATTACATCGTTTGTGTTTGTGCTTTATCCTGATTGTAGTTTCAGTCATAGGTCACGCACGACACTTTCTAATAAAGGGTCATGCTTCTATATGGTGTTTATTTGCTATGATGTTTACTGTCGGTGGTACCTTTAGATTGTTGACTATATTTGTTTTGTACTCTATTCTTCTAGGGTGAATTTTGTTGTTATTTACGTCTATTCATCCAAAGGAAGTAGATGATTGATAGAGATTCAGAGGGAGCAATTGATATAGATAGTTGTTGTGGTTCCTATTTCTTCAGGTAGTTACTTTTCTTGCAGTTTCCTTTTAGTTATGAGCTTCCTCTACAATTTAGTCATTTCTTTATTTCATTACCAGTCCCTGTTGACTACAATGTAACCATGCATTGGCAGCATAAATTGTAGCAGTTCTTAATCAGTTAAAAAAAAAGCAACCTGATCAATCTTGCTTCAGATTATGTTTCTATTGCTATTGTGGCCTGAGGTCCATCCCCCGTCGCCCCTCCTCTCAAGCCGCTACGGTGGCCTATATGTTTTAGTGGGTTCCGTCACGCCGGGCTGCCCCAGGCCCTGACCCAGGGTTTGGTGGGCGAGCTCACTACCATCCTCCCGGTGGTCTTCTTCCTCGCTTGATTCTTGGGCACCCCATCTATTCTGGACGAGCACCTTCCATTGGTGGGTGAGGAGATCTGGCATGAACCACGTGCTGAGAGGATCTCCACTTCTGCTACCTCTGCATGCCCTTGGTATAGCAGATCCTACACCCTACCCTTTTTTTATTTGTTTCAGTAGAGTAGGATGAACACCCGCAGCTCAGTCTGGGTTCGTAAATTGTGTTTTCCTCTCCAATATGCTCTCTTTATGCTTCAACTGCTATGCTTGACCATCACTCACATATATGCACTGCCTGTTATTCCTAAATTTTGTTAGCTCCAGTCTACAACTACCCATACAGAATAAGAACAATCAGATAAATGTTGCATGGGATGTCAATAGCTTGGCCAATCCATTGTCTATTTGTCTTCTTTAGACCACATTGCATTGTTAGCTCCAGTTTGTTGCCTATTGTTCGTGTCAAACTCTTGCTCTGATTTCACATGGTCTAATTAGTGTTCTATAGAGAACAATGCTTTTGGATTATGACTAATCTCTCAATTGTTTAGGTGGTGGAAATTCACATTATTTTTCAAAGCACATTTAGTTCGTTTATCCTACATTATCTATGACAAGTCGATAAAAGATGTATATGTTATTTGTTCTTCCTCATGCTCTTTTCTTATATCTGTTCAGGCCTAATCTCACCAAACTTTGCTACACTTCACATCATCAGGGAAGGAGGGTAAGTAAGTAAATTGGTGACAACATATCATATTCCTTCAAGTCTTACTGAGTGCGAATTTTAAGTAGTGTAGTATCCCATCATTCCGTCAGCCAGACATTGAACTCACTGTGGACTCAATCAAAAGTATTTGAATTTCTCATATATTAGTTATTAAAACTATCAGTGGTGTAGTATCCAATCATTCTATAAGCCAAACATTGAACTGGTCGTGGATTTGGTCAGAAGTATTTGAATTTATCATATAATCTTGTGCTTTTTACTTTTATCTGACTATGTTACGAAAAGGACCAGTAATAACTAATGTGATTTGAAAACACATAAGATCTCACGAGTTAGGATGGACATAACCATGCCCTCTGAAATAGTTACCAAACTTTAAGGAAGTTTGTACATGTCTTCATTTTTAAGGATTAGGATGACCACCTATCACCCACTGCCCAAAACCTTTCATAGGGGGCCAGTGCATGAAATTGTTTTCTTGCTATACATACACACACTATATGCATAATTTGGCTAACACAAGATGTCTTTCAATAGATGCGTCCATCGCAATATCAAGCAAATCAGATGACAAGGTGTTTGGAGCAAGCTACTCATAGCCAACTACATAGTTTAGTACAATGCTGTATTAAAGCAGTGTAAATAAATAACTTGTATGGCCTGCTTTTGGTATATAGTACGGAACCTTGATCTTTAGGTATTTCATGCTACAATTGTTAATAAATGCACCGATGGTCTGTAACGAGATTTGATGTTTTGAATTGGACCATTACTGTTGTAAGTAAATATTATCTTATGCTTTTTGAGTAATACTACTAGGTGTTGGATTGTTAGACTCAATAAATATATACCATATGTTGGATCGTTAAAAATTCCAAGATATCTATTGTATATTACCGGATTAGCTAAAACGGGACCGGGTGGGGTGTGGCAGGCCGCAATATCATGCTATTTATATATATATATATATATATTTGTAATGCTTTGATGAATGTATTACCGGGTTCGATATGACTTGTACCCGGCAGCACCCTGCCGGGTTCGGCAAGCCGTAGTTCTAAATTTCTCTGATTTTATGTTAATCGGAATTGGTTTGTTAACAAGACTTGATTAACCTTGTTAGTGAATTTCTTTTGATGAGCATGAGATGGATGAAACTAGAAACACAACCCTCTGTACCCTTTCTATACTTTCTGTTATTCAGTTGAAATAAAATAAAATAAATAATTTTCTGTCTATTATCTGATTATCTGTGCAATATAAAAATACTTTGAAAATAAAAATTCTTTAATTGCCCTGAAAATTAAATATGATTTTTTATAGAATATTGGAGGATTTATGGAACAAAGAACACACCAGGGGGCCAACCACCTTGCCACGAGGGTGGAGGGCACGCCCCCCTGCATCGTGGGCCCACGGTGGCCCTCCTTCACTTATTCTTTCAGCCACACACTTCATCTTCCTTCCCCAAACACGAAAAACCAGCTCAAACCCGAGTCCAAGCTCGTTTTGCTGCCATTTTCGATCTCCTTGCTCAAAGCACCTCTCACAAAACTGCTTGGGGAGATTGTTTTTTGGTATGTGACTCCCCCATTGGTCCAATCAGTTTTTGTTCTAGTGCTTTATTCATTGCAAATTTGTGTTTCTTAGGTGATCCTGTTCTTGAGCTTGCATGTCAAATTTATATGGTCAAAAGTAGTTTTGATGCATGATATAGGCCCTAGGCACTTGTAGGAGTAGTTTCTATCAATATTATTGAGTTTGGTTTAATTTTATTTTGAAGTTACTAAATTTTTTTAGAATTTTTCAGAAAATGATGAGGAGATTATTGAGGGGCTCATCGAGCCAAAGCTCGAAGGAAAAGGCACCGAAGCCTAAGTATAATTTGCCGCGCACCGCGGAGGTTTGGGCGTGTGAATGGCCTTCTGAGGATTTCTTGAGAGCGGCCGGGATTTATGAAGTTTTTCATGAGTTGGCTCATAATGCAGGCCTCACCGCTTTCCTCCACGACCAATGCGATCAGTATCTCTTACTCACAAATACCTTTGTGCAAAACTTTCTTTTCCATTCCAGGAACTCGTCACCTACGGTGGAGTTTCATTTATATGATGAGCATAAGGAGATGTCACTTTATAATTTTTGTCGGATTTGTTTAGTCCCTTTTGGGGGCAAGACAGAAGAACCACATCATGATGACGTGGAGGGATTTATTAATACTATCACTGTAGGGGAAACTAGGAAGGTTTCCGATGCACGAATTACTAGCATACATTTTCCTGCCTTACGTTACTTTGCACTATTTGCTAGTCGTTGCTTAATTGGTCGCGGAAACTCTGGAAACCTTAGTATCCTTGATATTATTATTTTGCTCCAAGGTTTATACAGTGATAACACTTTTAGTATGGGCGGCATTGTTGCTAGACGTTTAAGTATGAACCGTACTAAGGGTCCCATCTTTGGAGGCGTCTATGCCACACGCCTAGCTGCACATTTTAACATACCTATTAGGCATGCTGAGAAGGAGGAAAAAGTGCTACCTCGTGTTTATTTAGATTATAAAAGTATGGTGGCACATGATTTTATTGTTAATAATAGGGCAGGAGAGCTTAAATATCAATTGTTCTTTAATAAACATCATCCTGAGACTATTACCTTGCCTGCTTCTGCTTTGTTTGATTTGACTGTAGGCAAGTACCTTGTTCCGTTGACGGCTATCCATGCCTATCAGAACCCTGCACCAGCCGAGGAGCCAGAACTGGAACCACAATTTGATCCTTCACGACAGTCTAACTATCAGTGGGATCCGGAGATGATTGCCAACCAGTGGCAATCGGAGCCTTCTTCTTCCTCATCACAGTACGACCCCAACAACTATTATTATGGATATCAGCCAGGCCAGTCGTGGCCATAGACCAACTTAGGACAAAAGCCTAAGCTTGGGGGAGTATATATTTCTCACGGACATTACATTTATGTTCACACACACTCATTGCCAGATGTCAGTGCTCATACTTTTTCATTGTATCATCCATGCTAGTTTATTTTATTTTATGCTTTCCTTTTGTGTGTTTGATGAACCTTAATAAAAAACCAAAAAATCATTTGTAGCTTTTAATTAATTTACTTTCCATGTTGTAGTAGTAATTAAAAAGAAAACCCAAAAATATTTCCTCTTCTTCTTTTGCTTGTTGGGAGCTTTCCCGTGTAAATAGTTTTATTTCTTTTCTTTTCTTTGGGGGTCAGTAGGAGAAGACCTTGATTAAATTGTTGAAGTGGCTCTTATATGCACTATTATTTATCTGACAAAAGAACCCATATTGCCTTGTCTTCTCCTGTTTATTGAATGCTCGCAGATTCCAGCTTAGTCCAATGCACGTGCACTCTTATTATTATTCACATCATTCGGTCATGCAAGTGAAAGGCAATTATGATGATATATGATGGACTGACTGAGATGAGAAAAACTGGTATGAACTTGACCTCTTTTGTTTTTGTAAATATGATGAGTTCATCGTTCTTGATTCAGCTTGTTATGAATAAACATGTTTGCAATGACAATTAGAGATCATAGTTGCTTATGCCATGCTTGATTAGCTATGAGTTATAATGGTTTACCTTGCGTGCCAACATGCTATTAAAATGGTTATGATGTGGTATGATAGGATGGTATCCTCCTTTGAATGATTTAAGTGACTTAACTTGGCACATGTTCACGCATGTAGTTGAAACAAATCAACATAGCCTTTACGATATTTATGTTCATGGTGGATTATATCCTACTCATGCTTGCATCCAATGTTTATTAATTTTAATGCATGTACATGGTTGTTGTCGCTCTCTAGTTGGTCGCTTCCCAGTCTTTTGCTAGCCTTCACCTGTACTAAGCGGGAATACTGCTTGTGCATCCAAACTCCTTAAACCCCAAAGTTATTCCACATGAGTCCACTATACCTTCCTATATGCGGTATCTACCTGTCGTTCCAAGTAAATTTGTATGTGCCAAACTCTAAACCTTCAAATAATCATCCTGTTTTGTATGCTCGAATAGCTCATGTATCAACTAGGGTTGTCTGTATCTTCCATATTAGGCGGGTTATTCTCAAGAGGACTGGACTCCGCTCCTCATTCATGAGATAAAGGGCTGGTCACCGGGATGCCCAGTCCCATGCTTTATGCAAACTAAATCAAAATAATTGCAAACAAAACTCCCCTGGGACCTGATGTATGTTGGAGGCACTCGTTGCTTCGAGCAAGCCATGGATTGATCTTTGTTGGTGGAGGGGGAGTATAAACTTTACCATTCTATTTGGGAACTACCTATAATGTGTGTAGCATGGAAGATATCACCATCTCTTGGTTGTTATGTTGACAATGAAAGTATAGCGCTCAAAATGTTATTCACCTCTATTTGAAAACCGAGCTCTGGCACCTCTACAAATCCCTGCTTGCCTCTGCGAAGGGCCTATCTATTTACTTTTATGTTGCGTCATCACCCTCTTATTAAAAAGCACTAGCTGGAGAGCGCATCTGTCATTTGCATTCATTACTGTTAATTTATATTGGGTATGACTATGATTGGATCTCTTTTATCATGAATTACAATGTCTAGTCAGTCCTTGATCTTTAAAGGTGCTCTGCATTTATGTTTTGCGGTCTCAGAAAGGGCTAGCGAGATGCCATCTTGTTATATCATATTATGATTGTTTTGAGAAAGTGTTATCATTCGAGATTTATTATTATGGCTTGCTAGTTGACTATGTTATTGATATGAGTAATCATGAGACCTGAGAATTATTGCAAATGTGGTTAGTTATAATCTTTGCTGAAAACTTGAATGCTAGCTTGACATATTTACAACAACAAGAGAAAACAGAGTTTGTAAAAGTTTTTCTTTATTTCTTTCAGTTTGTCAACTGAATTGCTTGAGGACAAGCAAGGGTTTAAGCTTGGGGAGTTGATACGTCTCCAACGTATCTACTTTTCCAAACACTCTTGCCCTTGTTTTGGACTCTAACTTGTATGATTTGAATGGAACTAACCCAGACTGACGCTGTTTTCAGCAGAATTGCCATGATGTTGTTTTATGTGCAGAAAACAAAAGTTCTCGGAATAACCTGAAACTCCACGGGATATCTTACCATAAATAATAAAAAATCCTCGCCAAAGATGAAGACCATGGGGCCCACACCCTTCTCACGAGGGTGGGGGGCGCCCCCCTAGGGCGCGCCCCCTACCTCGTGGGCCCCCTGGAGACCCCCCGACTCCAACTCCAACTCTATATAACTGCTTTCAGGGAGAAAAAATAAGAGAGAAGAAATCATCGCGTTTTACGATACGGAGCCGCCGCCAAGCCCTAAAACCTCTCGGGAGGGCTGATCTGGAGTCCGTTCGGGGCTCTGGAGAGGGGGATTCGTCGCTGTCATCATCATCAACCATCCTCCATCACCAATTTCATGATGCTCACCACCGTGCGTGAGTAAATACATCGTAGGCTTGCTGGACGGTGATGGGTTGGATGAGATTCACCACGTAATCGAGTTAGTTTTGTTAGGGCTTGATCCCTAGTATCCACTATGTTCTGAGATTGATGTTGCTATGACTTTGCTATGCTTAATGCTTGTCACTAGGGCCCGAGTGACATGATTTCAGATCTGAACCTATTATATTTTCATCAATATATGAGAGTTCTAGATCCTATCTTGCAAGTCTATAGTCACCTATTATGTGTTATGATCAGTTAACCCCGAAGTGACAATAATCGGGATACTTACCGGTGATGACCGTAGTTTGAGGAGTTCATGTATTCACTATGTGCTAATGCTTTGTTCCGGTTCTCTATTAAAAGGAGGCCTTAATATCCCTTAGTTTCCATTAGGACCGCGCTGCCATGGGAGGGTAGGAAAAAAGATGCCATGCAAGTTCTTTTCCATAAGCACGTATGACTATATTCGGAATACATGCCTACATTACATTGACGAATTGGAGCTTGTTCTGTGTCACCCTATGTTATGACTGTTACATGATGAACCACATCCGGCATAATTATCCATCATTGATCCAATGCCTACGAGATTTCCATATACTGGTTTACGCTTATTTACTTTCCCGTTGCTGTTGTTACAATCACTACAAAACACCAAAAACATTACTTTGCTTTACTCTTTTGTTACCGTTACCATCACTATCATATTACTTTGCTACTAAACACTTTGCTGCAGATACTAAGTTTCCAGGTGTGGTTGAATTGACAACTCAGCTGCTAATACTTGAGAATATTCTTTGGCTCCCCTTGTGTCGAATCAATAAATTTGGGTTGAATACTCTACCCTCGAAAGCTGTTGTGATCCCCTATACTTGTGGGTTATCACCCCTGCCTCCTGTTACCATCCGCCTTACATGTATAGTTTGGGACCCCCTAACCAAGATCCGCCGGTTTTGACATCAACATTGGTGCTTTCATTGAGAGTTCCACTGTGCCGTCACCGTAAGGCTTGATGGCTCCTTCGATCATCGGTAACGATGCGGTCCAGGGTGAGGTTTTCCTCCTCGGACAGATCTTCGTATTTGGTGGCTTCGCACTGCGGGCCAACTCGCTTGGCCATCTGGAGCAGATCGAGAGCTACGCCCCTGGCCATCAGGTCAGGTTCGGAAACTTAAACTACACTACCGACATCCGTGGAGACTTGATCTTCAACGGATTCGAGCCCATGTCAGGTGCGCCGCACAATCACGACGAGCATGACGTAACTCTGCCGTCGGACAGTGTTCGGGAGATCACACCTGCAACTACTCCGGCCCTCAATCCGGAGCAAATTGCGCCATCCGAGGACGGGAGGATAGACCCCGCCATGGAGGCCGCACTCTTAGTGGCGATGGAGCCGGATACTGACTTCACCCCTTACGAGAGCCGTGTTGCCGAACCACTGGATTCGTCTCCAGCCACGGACTCCGAGCCGCCTGCGTCCGTGCCTATCGAATCCGATTGGGCGCCGATCATGGAGTTCACCTCCGCAGATATCTTTCAGCACTCACCTTTCAGCGACATGCTAAATTCATTAAGGTCTCTCTCCTTATCAGGAGATCCTTGGCCGAACTATGTCCGAATAGAATGGGATGCGGACAATGAAGAAATTCGCTGCCCACCCACCACCCACTTAGTAGCCTCTGTCGACGATTTAACCGACATGCTCGATTTCGACTCCGAAGACATCGACGGCATGGACGATGATGTAGGAGAGGAACAGGAACCAGTGCCCACAGGGCGCTGGACAGGCACTTCACCACATGACATATGCATGGTGGATACACCCAAAGAAAACAATGACGAAGAACGGCAGGGTGCAACGAAGAATAGCTCCCTCGAGAAGCAAGCAATGCGTCGGCATAGGCGCCGCTCAAATCCCGCCTCGACAAAAACAGTGATAACGGCGCAAGAGAAAATAACACTCCAGTCGACTCCAGAGGAAACGATGAACACATTGACCAAGCGGCAGAGCATGATGAAACTGCAAACGGCGAACATAGTACGAATCCGATGTCCGAACACGGCGACGCTGAGGATAAACCTCATCAACCCCTCTCTGGGGAAGAAAATAGTCCAGACGAAGATGCACACATCATCCCGGAAACGCACTTGGAACAAGAGAACCTCTGCAGAAGGCTTATTGCCACAACAAGGAGTCTGAAGAAGCAGAAGCAAAGGCTTAAGGCCACACAAAATACGCTTAACAGCAGGTGGAACAAAGTTCTCGATAACAAAGAAAAGTATGGTGGAATTACCACACAAAGAGCTATCCAAAGCGCAAGCTATTACCTGAATTCGACGATGAGGCCGTAGAGCCCACACAGCCGAAAAATAAAACGGCCAACCGATCGGATCAACCACCTTGTGGCCACGATAGAGCGGCTAACAAGGCCGCACATAAGTCAACACACGATCTACGTGAGGACTTGCGCCAAAAATCCAGTATGAACAGATCCATCTATGGATCTAGGAAGCGCGCTCCGACACAAAATCAAAACCAAATACTACAACCGTCCGAACGCCATGATACATCCAAATACAGGTGTGCCGCACACCCCCTATGTTTCACCGATGAGGTGCTGGACCATGAATTTCCAGAAGGATTCAAACCAGTGAACATAGAGGCGTACGATGGGACCACAGACCCTGGGGTCTGGATTGAGGACTTTATCCTCCATATCCATATGGCTCGCGGAGACGATCTCCATGCCATCAAGTACTTGCCCCTCAAGCTTAAAGGACCAGCTCGGCACTGGCTGAAAAGCCTCCCCAAAAACTCAGTTGGAAGTTGGGAGGAGCTCGAGGATGCTTTTCAGGCTAATTTTCAAGGGACCTATGTCCGACCTCCGGATGCAGACAATTTAAGTCATATAATTCAACAGCCTGGAGAGTCAGCCCGAAAGCTTTGGAATAGGTTTCTCACTAAGAAGAACCAAATCGTCGACTGCCCGGACGCCGAAGCCTTAGCAGCTTTCAAGCATAGCGTCCGAGACGAATGGCTCGCCAGACACCTCGGCCAAGAAAAACCGAGAATAATGGCAGCCCTGACAAGCCTCATGACCCGCTTTTGCGCGGGCGAAGATAGCTGGTTAGCCCGCAGTAGCACCAGCGACCCAAGCACATTCGAAGTTAGGGATGGCAATGGCAAACCACGACGCAGTAAAAGCAAGTGTTGAAATAAAGAAGACAGCCCAGATAATACGGCGGTAAACGCCGGATTCAGGGGCTCTCAACCAGGTCAGCGGAAAAAGCCTTTCAAAGGCATCGGAGATGGAACGTCCAGCCTAAACAAGATTCTAGACAAACTATGTCAGATTCATGGCACCCCCGATAAACCTGCAAATCACACCCACAGAGAATGCTGGGTCTTCAAGCAGGCCGGTAAGCTAAACGCCGAACACAAGGGGAGGGAGACACCAAGCGAAGACGAGGACGAACCTCGCCAGCAAAGCACTGGAGGGCAGAAAAAATTCCCACCAGAGGTTAAAACAGTAAACATGATCCACATGACGAAGAGGAGAAGCAAACATGCACTCTGAGACATACGCGCCGTAGAGCCCGTCACCCCTAAGTTCAACCCCTGGTTGGCCTGCCCGATCACTTTTGATCGCAGGGATCACCCGACAAGCATCCGACATGAAGTATTGGCTGCCTTGGTGTTAGACCCAATAATAAACGGATACCATCTCACACGAGTCCTTATGGACGGCGACAGTGGTCTAAATCTGATATATCAGGACACAGTCCGCAAAATGGGGATAGACCCGACAAAAATCAGCCATAGTAATACTACCTTCAAGGGAGTAATACCAGGCCCAGAGGCCCGCTCCACGGGCTCTCTAATACTAGAGGTTGTATTCGGTTCACCTGACAACTACCGAAGTGAGAAGTTAGACTTCGACATTGCTCCATTCCGAAGCGGCTATCAAGCACTACTCGGAAGAACATCTTTCGCTCGTTTTAATGTGGTACCACATTACGCTTATCTTAAGCTTAAGATGCATGGTCCACGTGGCACCATCACAGTTAGTGGAAATGTTGAGCATTCTCTACGCGCGGAAGAATGTGCGGCGGCTTTAACAGCCGAGCACTAGACGGCCTCACCAACCAGAATAAATGACAGGTCGTGAAGACCGCGGACACGGTTAGATGAGTCCGGCGCATCACTAGATATACCTGAGATTGGTTTGATGGTTAAACCCTCATAGACGGTACCAGGGGCTTCCCGTGTGTAATCAGGGCTAGTTCGGTTCAACTTGACTTATCTTGAATTTTAATGGTTTATCGAGAATAACCAATTTTTTTTGGCACGACAACTTTCACCTAAGTTCTTCTCTTTTACAGATGACAATCGTGCTACACCTGTCCAGGACACGGCATAACGGAGACACAGGCGCAGACGTGCAGCGGGGACCCGCTCAAAGGTTTCTTTTCAGATTAAGACCCTGCGTAAACCTTTTTTACTGTCTCTTGTTGTTCACATCCTCCGGATACTCAACACAACCGATAAGGATGCTGGCTTTATTGGCATTTCACCACGTCAGAATATTGCACGTACCTGGACACTCGGGGTTTATTATTATGGGCATTGTTCAGCCCGTAATATGTTATAAAGACCGAATACCTTAGGGAGTGTTCGGCGTCGCGAGTTTGGCCTTATATGCATCAGCTCCGAATCATGTCTTTGGTCAAATGTTGGGTTGCCTGGCTCCCATGTTTTGCTACCTTACGTTCCGCTCTATTGGCTAAGGCGGCACCGGGAGAACTACTGTGATTGTGCCCTGGTTCATCTGGATGAGCACCTAAGTAGAGAAAGCTGAAAACTGACTGTCATGATAAAGCGCGAGACTGGTCAACCACTCGATGACTTAGCGGAATCTTCGGGATTCCTCTGCATTAACGAAGGGCCGCTTCCCGGTCATGTACGTACGCGCACCGTATCCGGACGAGCGCGGAGGTACCAGGGGCTATATAGTAGTCCCACCGTCAAACTCCTATAGCTAAGTGAAAGTGTTAAAGCAATATAGTCCGTTTGCCTCGTTCGTTGTGCCACCACCTCCTTAATGGACCAAGATGTTGGATCAAGTGTGAATATGCGTTCTTTGCGAACACCCCCGCATTATATGCGTGGGGGCTGAAGCCGACGACTGCAAACTTTCAGGTTATATACATATATACATAAACGGCCGCACAGGAGGCATCATAATACTTTCAGGCAAAAGTATAAACACATCCTTTATAATTCAATAAAACATTGTTTTTACAATGGGAATATATGTCACTAGAACATAATATTCTTCGAGCACTGAGCCTTTATTGAACGAGCGCCTTCAAGGAATTCTTCAAAGTAGTGCTCGGCAGATACTCGGCCTACGGCCAAACTCTGGGTTGCAATAGCGGTGGCCTCCATCTCTTCCCAGTATGTCTTGACACGGGCAAGTGCCATACGCGCACCCTCTATGCACGCCGACCTCTTCATAGCGTCGATGTGCGGCACATCACCAAGGAACTGTTGCACTAAACTAAAATAAATATTTGGCCTTGGCCCTTCCGGCCACAGATGATCCACAACAGACCTCATGGCAAGCCCGGACAACCTATGGAGCTCGGCCCACTCGGCCATTCGCTCATTCAACAACAGCGAACGCACTAGAACATGGAACTGTGACCAGAATAGCCTTTCCACTTCACGATCTTTTTTATCCTTGAAGTACTCGGCCGCATCAGCAGCACTGGCTGCCAAATCCACGCATGCGTCTGCAGAACTCCATAGTTTATCAAGAGGGGCATACTTCGGATCTCCGAACTTTGTCTGCAACAAAGAGGGCTTCCCAGCCGCGATATCTCCAGCTTGACGCAGCTCCTCCTTCGCCTCTCTGATTTTAGAGCGGGCTTCCTTGGCTGCTACCATGGCCTTCTCCAAGTCTGCCGCCTTCGCCCGGCTTTCTTTTTCAAGATGCTGGTAACGGTCGGCGGCATCTTTCAACTCAACAGCCATCTTGGCTATTTTTTCCTTGCTTTGGCAATGCGCAGCCTGTTCGGCCCTCAGCTCCTCGACCGCCTTTAGAGCGGACACATCACTATTCCTGGCTTGTTCCTTGGCTCGGGCAAGTTCCGCCCGAAGGGTCTCCACGGCGGCAGCTCCATCTGCAGTCACAACATATTAAAGATACTAGCATCATGCTCCTCTTACTATGTGT
This sequence comes from Triticum urartu, assembly GCF_003073215.2. Classification (NCBI taxonomy): domain Eukaryota; kingdom Viridiplantae; phylum Streptophyta; class Magnoliopsida; order Poales; family Poaceae; genus Triticum; species Triticum urartu. The sequence continues at coordinate 419,532,468 of NC_053025.1, read as the reverse complement.
TGATCATCGGAGAAATCACATACCATGTGCCTTGTCGAGCCACTTGTTGACAAGCACGATGTCGGCATCTGTCGCATCAAGTTGCCGCTTCAGCTCGGCAAACTCACCAGTCCGGCTAGCCACCGGACCTTCAGCCACCTGCACATGAAGGCGGCCTGATTATTACTTGGGACTATGATCCTCTGTTTGCCGTCGTTCTCGACGGCAAACAGAGTCTCAGGGGCTACTATCTGCATATGGCACACCTAACATTTGCGGTACTGTCAAAAACATACACTATTTCACGTACCTCAAAGCCTTTCAGCAGACTCATAAAGGCTTCATGCAACCCGCTTTCGGCGGATGAAATCCTCTCAATCACTGTACCCATTAGCGTATGATGCGCTTTTGAGATGGCCGCTTGCTCCAGAAGATCCTTCAGTGCGTCCGATCACACACCGGACGGTTCCAGACTCTTTCTGTTGATCTCTTTAGGAGCCGAATACTGAGGACTTCGGGTGGCCGAAGGATTACCCTCTGGCTGTGGTGGATCAGGAGAAACCCTCCGCGACGACACTTCAGGGTGGCCCGCCTCATGATGCGGGGTGGCATGGGGAGGTGTTTCGCTATCCATCATCTCCAGAAGAATATCCCCCAAAGGCGAACTCTGTCGAGAAGGGCTACGATCCGAACTACAAGATATATGCTTCGGTTATTGTCTTCAGAAGTAATGTAGGATATTTTTACTATTAAGTACTTTTTGTTTACTTACAGCTCGGTAGAGGGCTGATCCCCTTGCGGGCACTGTGCGGCAAGAGTACCCTCCAAGGCAAGACCCTCTGGCGAAGATTTCTTCCCCCATTTGGAAACCTTTGTTTCCAGGTCTTCAGAGGTGGTCCCCTTCCTTCCTTGGGGAGAGGGAATTTCAGATTCTTCTCCTTAGTTATCCTCCTTTGCGGGGAGGCGCTAATTCCCTCGGTTTGGATGACTAATGAGTGAGGCCTGCTTTCAGCCTCTTTATTCCCACCCTTTATCTTCCCCTGAGGGCGCCTGATAAGGCGCCGGCTCGAGCATTCTGGCTAGTACTGGATCAGCCGAGCCTTCGGGAAGGGGGGCCGAACACCTGATCATCTTGGCCTTTGTTACCCAGTCCTGGTCAAAGAGCGACTTTTCAGAATGATGTTGTGATAAATAAAAAGATAGCATGTTCGACCACGGGATTACTTACTTGGGTATCTGGGTGATTACAGCTGAGACCCGCATCCTCGGAGGTGTCCGGACACTTTATTTGTGTTCCGGAGAACAATTTGTACATTTCTTCGAGCGTCATGCCGAGGAAGTGCTGAATAGTTTGCGGTCCTTCCAGGTTGAATTCCCACATACGGAGGGGTCGACGTTTGCAAGGCGGGACTCGACGAACTAGCATGACTTGCATTACCGTGACTAGGCTGACATCTCTCTCAAGGAGATCTCGGATGCGACTCTGCAATATCGGCACATCATTTACTGGCCCCCCGTCCAGCCCCTTATTGATCCATGACGTCAGTTGTGGTGGGGGGCCCGAGCGAAAGGCAGGGGCGGCCACCCACTTGGTACCCCAGGGAGCTGTGATATAAAATCACTCCCGTTGCCATAAACTGGACACCTCTGGGAAGGAACCATCTGGACATGGAACATCAGCGCTTTTGCTTATTACGACACCTCTGCACTCTGCGTGTCGCCCCTCGATCATCTTCGGCTTCACATTGAAAGTCTTGAGCCACAGGCCGAAGTGTGGGGTAATGCGGAGGAAGGCCTCACACACGACGATGAACGACGAGATGTGAAGGAGGGAATCCGGGGCCAGGTCATGGAAATCTAGCCCATAATAGAACATGAGCCCCCTAACAAAGGGATCCAGAGCGAGGCCTAGCCCTTGGAGGAAGTGAGAGATGAATACCACGCTCTCGCCGGGTTCGGGAGTGGGAATGACCTACCCTCGAGCAGGCAGCCTGTGCAAGATTTCGAAGGTCAAATACCTGGCCTCTCTTAGCTTCTTGATGTCTTCCTCTGTGACAGAGGAAGGCATCCACCGACCTTGAAGGTTGGATCCGGACATGGTTGAAGGTCCGAAGCGCCTGACCTGAGCCTTGGGTGTTGGAACTCGAGGCGGGGGAAGGATTCGATTGAGTACGAGAGGGAAAAAAGGACAGACCTTGGCCTCTTTATAAAGAGGGTGAATATCAAGCGTCCTCCTCGTGGCCGTTTGGGACTTGCCTAAAATCAAGGAGTCATACCAACAGGCATGATTGGGTTACCCATGTCCGTATTGATGACAATCCCGTAATAAGGGGGACACGATCTCTGCTTCGACAAGACGTGTCAAGAAAACCGCCTCGCGATATGTGCAGTGCTGGTTGAGAAAAAACGTTCGAATAATGACCGAGCCATGGCATGATGTCATGTTGCTAAACATGTCAGCATATTAGATTTGTGGAAATATTATTCTCTCTACGGTGGTATGTGGAAGTTGTTTTGCAGAGCCGGACACTATCCTTGTGTTCAAAATCTTCTATGGAGTATTCGGAGGAAGAACCCACCTTGCAATGCCGAAGACAAATCCGCGCGCCGGACTCATCGTCATTGAAGCCTGGTTCAGGGGCTACTGAGTGAGTCCTGGATTAGGGGGTCTCCGGACAGCCGGACTATATCCTTTGGCCGGACTGTTGGACTATGAAGATACAAGATTGAAGACTTCGTACCGTGTCCGGATGGGACTCTCCTTGGCGTGGAAGGCAAGCTTGGCAATACGGATATGTAGATCTTCTTCCTTGTAACCGACTCTGTGTAACCCTATCCCCCTCCGGTGTTTATATAAACCGAAGGGTTTAGTCCGTAGGACAACAACAATCATACCATAGGCTACCTTCTAGGGTTTAGCCTCTACGATCTCGTGGTAGATCAACTCTTGTAATACTCGTATCATCAAGATCAATCAAGCAGGAAGTAGGGTATTACCTCCATCGAGAGGGCCCGAACCTGGGTAAACATCGTGTCCCCTGCCTCCTGTTACCATCCGCCTTAGACGTACAGTCCAGGGTTTTCCCAGTCACGACGTTGTAAAACGACGGCCAGTGAATTGTAATACGACTCACTATAGGGCGAATTCGAGCTCGGTACCCGGGGATCCTCTAGAGTCGACCTGCAGGCATGCAAGCTTGGGGATGCTATATTTGATGAAGATGATATTTTTAGTCCCCCAAGTTTTGATGAGAAAATTTATTATGATGATTGAATGCCTCCTATTTATGATGATTATATTGATGAAAGTGGATTTGGAGAGGTCGTGACGTTATTTAATGATGAATCCACTATTTTGGAGGAGGTTGCAATTGATTATGATAACAAAGTTGCTATCTATGATGATTATGGTGATGATATGTATGCTATAAAAATAATGATAACCATGAAACTTGTCATCATGATTTTAATTTTCACTCTCATGATTGTTATTTTGTTGACTTAGCTCCCACTACTATTAAGGAGAAGAAATTTGCTTATGTGGAGAGTAATAAGTTTTCTGTGCTTTTGTGTCATGAAAAGAATGCTTTATGCGATAGCTATAATGTTAAATTTCTTCATGATGCTACTGAAAATTATTATGAGGGAGGAACTTATGCTTGTAGGAATTGCAATAATATCAAGTTTCCTCTCTATGTGTTGAAAATTTTGAAGTTATGCTTGTTTTGCCTTCCTATGCTAGTTAATTATTGTTCCCATAAGTTGTTTGCCACAAAATCCCTAAGCATAGGAAGTGGGTTAGGCTTAAATGTACTTGCCATGTGTTTCATAATGCTCTTGTTATGTTTCAAATTCTTATCTTTTATGCGAGCATTATTGAAATCATCATGCCTAGCTAAAAGGCATTAAAGAAAAAGTGCTTGTTGGGAGACAACCAACATTTACCCCTACTGTTCTTGTGTGTTCACATGATTAGGCTATTGTAGTAATCATGTTTTACTGCTTTGTTTCAATAAAGTGCCAAGTAAGACCTTTGGGATGGCTTACGATGATAGTTGATTTGATCTTGCTGAAAAACAGAAACTTTTGCACTCAGGAAAACAATTATCATTTTTAAAAGAAGCATGATAAAATGCTGATTATTTTTGCAGAAGATTAATAGAAAAATTACCCAGTTTTTCCTATGTTTCAGAATTTTTGGAGTAGCATAAGTATGGTTGGAGTACAGATTAGTAAAGACTGTTCTGTTTTTGACAGATTCTGTTTTCAATGCATAGTTTGCTTGTTTTCTAATTTCCATGGCTTATATTGCTCAATATAAATTGTGGAAATGATATGCTACAGTAGGCATTGTGTGAGAACAATTATGAATCTTGTCTTTTACGGTACCAAAAGTGAAATGGTTTGCTCTTTATCATACTAACCTATCCCACAAAGTTAAGTTTTGTGTGATTGAAGTTTTCAAGTTTTGGGTGAGATGTCGATATGAGGAGAATAAATATTGACAAGACCCTAAGCTTGGGGATGCCCAAGTCACGCCAAGGTAATATTCAAGGAGGATCCAAGCAACTCAGTTTGGGGATGCCCCGGAAGGCATCCCCTTTTTCGTCTCCAACATTATCGGTAACCTCACTTGGAGATATGTTTTCATTCGTCACATGATATGAGTTTTAATTGGAGAGTTATTTTATTTTGTTAGGATTTGCTTGATGTTATTTATAATAATTTTTTGCATCTTTATTTTCAATAAAAATGTCAAGGATAGCCTTCACATTGCTTATTTTACAAGTCTACATGTTGCTATTTCAAAACAGAAAGTTTATCGACGTTGCAAAATTTCCCTAGAAAATTCAGAATGTGATAAAATGTTAAATATTTTTGAAAAATAAGCTATGATAAATTTTATACATCCAGGTAAAATTTCATAATATTTGGAGTCTAAGAAGTATTGATACTATTGCATTCTTTACATACTGTATTGTTTTGGCAGATTGCTGTTATGTTTGCATTGTTTGCATATGTTTGCTTGTTTAATGATTCTATTTGAGGATAGGAGTATTAAATATGCAGAGGAATTTATTATGCAATGTTGAATAATAATTTTAGTGATTTGCTACAGTATAGAATGATAAGGTTTTTGCATTGGCTTATACTAACTTATCTCACGAGTCCTTGTTGAGTTTTGTGTGGATGAAGCTTTTGAGATTTAGGAAAACCGTGATATGAGAAGAATTAAGGAGACAGAATAGCTCAAGCTTGGGGATGCCCAAGGCATCCCAAGATAACATTCCAATAAGTCTCAAGCATCTGTTTAATTATCGGTTAGTATCGGTTGAGCCTAAGTTTTTGATTATTCACATGATGTGTGCTATCCTTGGATTACCATTTTATTTTCTTTTGCTTGCTGTTTTAATGAAGTACTTAGATCTAAATGTTTTTAAATGAAATAGAGTCCTCAAATAGTTGTCAGGGAGGCTAAGTAAGCGGCATTCACATCCTGTCAACAAAGCTCTTTTCTATGGAATTGCTCTAGTGCTTCACTTATATCTTTTTGAGCACGGTATGCTTTAGTATTTTTGAAGGAATTCTCTCTTGCTTCACTTAAATTAATTTGAGAGAAATAAATATTATGCTCATGATCTTCACTTATATTTGTTTGAGCTTATCGAAAACAACACATGAAAATTAGTCCCAAAGTGATAGATATCCAAGAAGGATATAATAAAAACTTTCATGAAGATCATTGGAAAAAATAAACTTGATTCCTTGTAGTAGTTTTGAGATATGATGATGTGATATGTGAGTCATGTTGATGAGTAATTATACTTTAGTAAGAATATTGGTGTTAAGGTCTTTGATTCCCTATGCAAGCACGAAAGTCAATAGTTGTGCAATGAAATTACATCCTACTTGTGGTGCATTGTTCGGTGTTAATTATGCTCAATGCTCGCTTATGAGATTATTCGTTTCTTGGTTCGTCGCTTCTCAATCTTTTGCTAGCCTTCATTTTTCACTAAGTATGATCACTACTTGTGCATCCAAAATCCTTTAAACCAGTTTTGCCACACGAGTCCACTATACCTACGTATATGCGGTATTCTTTTGCCGTTCTAAGCAAATTTGTATGTGCCATCTCTAATTTTCAAAATAGATTTCTCTTTTGTGTGCTCGTACCGCTCGCGAGGCGGTGAGGGGTGGCCAATATTTTCCATGCTAGATGGGGTATTCTCATGATGAGTGTTTATTCACTTGTCATTGCATGAGAGTAAGGCAAAGGTATTAGGGATGCCCAGTCCCGAAATGAAAAATGAATTTACTCTATGTTGTCAAATAATAAATTCCTTGGAAAGTGTTGGTATGGAGGGCACCCGTGGATACGGTTAGCCATGGAAAGTGAAAGTTTGGTGGAAAAAGGAATAAACTTTATTTTCTGTTTGGGAACCGCCTATGATATATCTATCATGGAAAGTGTTGGGAGCTCTAAGTCGTTTTTGTTGGTGGGAAAAGTATGCCTCTCAAAATGTTTTTATCTCTCAATGTTCGCTTTGAGCTATGGCACCTCTACAAATCCCTACTTCCCTATGCGAAGGGCCTTTCTTTTACTTTATGTAATTTTTATTTTTAATTTGAGTCTCCATCTTCTCTTATAAAGCACCAACTAGGAGGCACTATGATCGTACTTGAGCATTGGGTGTAGCTAATATGCTAGTGTGTTTCATGAATGGATCAATGATTGAGAATGATGGGCTAGGGATAACTTATTTTAGCGTTGATATTTTGAAAGACATGGTTGCTTGTTGATATGCTTGAGTATTTAAGTCTCATGTCAAAACTAGACTATTGCTTTGAACCATATAAAAGTCCAAATCTCCATGCTATAAAGAAAAGAATATGAGATGACATGTTAGGCAGCACCCCACATCAAAAATTATGTTTTTATCATTTACCAACTCGAGGGCGAGCAGGAATTAAGCTTGGGGATGCTGATACGTCTCCAACGTATCTATAATTTTTTTTATTGTTCCATGCTGTTATATTATCATTCTTAGATGTTTTATAATCATTTTTTTGGGACAAACCTATTGACATAGTGCCAAGTGCTAGTTGCTATTTTTTGCATGTTTTTTACATCACAGGAAATCAATATCGAACGGAGTCCAAACACCACGAAAATTTTTGTGGATTTTTTATGGACCAGAAGACCACCAATGGGCCAGAGCAGCACCTGGGGGGGGGGGTGCCCCGAGGGGGGCACAACTCACCAGGGCGCCTGGGGGCCCAGGAGCGCCCAAGTGGGTTGTGCCCACCTCGGTGGCCTCCCGCACCCTCTCTTTACCCTATAAATTCCCAAATACTCCGAAAACCCTAGGGGTTAACCTAGATCAGAGGTTCTGCCGCTGCAAGGCTCTGTAGCCACCGAAAACCAATCTAGAACCCATTCCAGCACCCTGCCGGAGGGGGGAATCATCTCTGGTGGCCATCTTCATCATCCCCGCGACCACCATGATTAGGAGGGAGTAGTCCACCCTCGAGGCTGAGGGTTTGTACCAGTAGCTATGTGTTTAATCTCTCTCTATCTCTCGTGTTCTTGAGATGTCACGATCTTGATGTATCACGGGCTTTTTTAATATAGTCAGATCATATGGCCCCTCTCTATCTTGTTGTGATGAATTGAGTTTTTCCGTTTGAGATTTCGTTGTTATCGGATTGAATAGTTTTATGGATTTGAGAACACTTGATATATGTCTTGCAATGGAATACTCATGGTGACAATGGGGTATCGTATTGATTCACTTTATATATGTTTTGGCACTCAACTCGCGAATTCTCGAGGTGACATTGGGGTAATATATGCATAGGGGTTGATTCCCGTTCTTGTCTTTGTTTCTCCGGTAGAAATCTTGGGGCACTCTTTGAAGTTCTTTGTGTTGGATTGAGTATTATGAATCTGAATTTGCTTTGGTGTTATTTTAGTACGAACTCTTTGTTAGATTGTTCAGAAAGAATAGCTTCATGTTATTTTGGTACGAACTCTAGGATAGATTGATCGGAAAGAATAGATTTGAGGTGGTTTCGTACCCTACAAACAATTCCGTCTTATGTTCTCTGCTAGATAGGAACTTTGGAGTGATTCTTCGTTGCACGTTGAGGGACAGTTATATGATCCAATTATATTAGCATTGTTGAGAGATTGCACTACTGAAAGTACGGACCCTAGGCCTCATTTTTAAGCATTGCAATACCGTTTTTGTGCCCGTTTACTATTCTCTACATTGATTTTTTTATTTATTCAGATTATAAAAATATATTTCTACCATCCATATTACACTTTTATCACCATCTCTTCGCCGAACTAGTGCACCTATACAAATTGCCATTGTATTGGGTGTGTTGGGGACACAAGAGATTTCTTGTATTTGATTGCAGGGTTGCTTGAGAGAGACCATCTTCATCCTGTGCCTCCCACCGATTGATAAACCTTAGGTCATCCACTTGAGGGAAAATTGCTACTATCCTACAGAACTCTGCGCTTGGAGGTCCAACACGTGTCTACAAGAATAAAGTTGCGTAGTAGACATCAGACAGCTGCATTCATGTTAAATAGGGCACCATCTAAATCAGTTGAGACGACTCTATATGAACTGTGGTTTGGCAAGAAACCTAAGCTGTCATTTCTTAAAGTTTGGGGTTGCGATGCTTATGTGAAAAAGCATCAGCCTGATAAGCTCGAACCCAAATCGAAGAAGTGTGTCTTCATAGGATACCCAAAAGAAACTGTTGGGTACACCTTCTATCACAGATCCGAAGGCAAGATATTTGTTGCTAAGAATGGATCCTTTCTAGAGAAGGAGTTTCTCTCGAAAGAAGTGAGTGGGAGGAAAGTAGAACTTGATGAGGCAATTGTACCTCCTCTCGAATTTGAAAGTACCTCATCACAGAAAAACATTCTCGTGATGCCTACACCAACCAGAGAGGAAGCTAATGATGATGATCATGAAACTTTAGATCAATTTACTAAAGGACCTCGTAGGTCGAACAGAGCACGTTCCACACCAGAGTGGCACGGTAATCCTGTTCTGGAAGTCAAGTTACTAGACCATGACAAACCTACGAACCATGAAGAAGCTATGATGAGCCCAGATTTCGATAAATGGCTTGAGGCCATGAAATCTGAGATAGGATCCATGTATGAGAACAAAGTGTGGACTTTAGTGGACTTGCCCAATGATCGGCAAGCCATTGAAAATAAATGGATATTCAAGAGGAAGACCGACACTGATGGTAGTGTTACTATCTACAGAGCTCGACTTGTCGCAAAAGGTTTTTTTCGACAAGTTCAAGGTGTTGACTATGATGAGATTTTCTCACTCGTAGCAATGCTTAAGTCTGGCCAAATCATGTTAGCAATTGCCACATTTTATGAAATCTGGCAAATGGATGTCAAAACTGCATTCTTTAATGGATTTCTTAAAGAAGAGTTGTATATGATGCAACCAGAAGGTTTTGTCGATCCTAAAGGTGCTAACAAAGTGTGCAAACTCTAGTGATCCATCTATGGATTGGTGCAAGCATCTAAGAGTTGGAATATACACTTTGATAAGGTGATCAAAGCATATGGTTTTATACAGACTTTTGGTGAAGCCCGTATTTATAAGAAAGTGAGTGGGAGCTTTGTAGCATTTCTGATAGTATATGTGGATGGCATATTGTTGATCATAAATGATATAGAATTTCTGGATAGCATAAAAGGATACTTGAATAAGAATTTTTTAATGAAAGACCTCAGTGAAGCTACTTATATGTTGGGCATCAAGATCTATAGAGATAGATCAAGACGCTTGATAAGACTTTCAATGAGTACATACCTTGACAAGATTTTGAAGGAGTTCAAAATGGATCAGTCAAAGAAGTTCTTGCCTGTATTGTAAGGTGTGAAGTTGAGTAAGACTCAAAGCCCGACCACAGCATAAGATAGAGAGAGAATGAAAGTCATTCCCTATGCCTCAGCCATAGGTTCTATAAAGTATGCCATGCTGTGTACCAGACATATTGTGTACCTTGCCATGAGTTTGGCAAGGGGATACAATAGTGATGCAGGAGTAGATCACTGGACATCGGTCAAAAAATTATCCTTAGAGGACTAAGGAAATGTTTCTCGATTATGGAGGTGATAAAGAGTTCGTCGTAAAGAGTTACGTCGATGCAAGCTTTGACACTGATCTAGATGACTCTAAGTTTCAATCTAGATACGTATTGAACATGGGAGCAATTAGCTAGAGTAGCTACCATGTAGAGCATTGTAGACATAGAAATTTGCAAAATACATACGAATCTGAATGTGGCAGACCCGTCACTAGTACGCGTCGATGCTATAGAAACGGTTTTTAACCCCTTTCCGCGACGACATTTGGAACCGTCGCCTAGTGAGTGACGGCGATAGGAGGGTCCTTCCCACACAACCCATAAACCGTCGGGGATATGGCCCTCCTGGCACACGCACTCGTCAAAATGAGTTCGTGTGCGACCAGCGAGCGCTCAAATACGGAAATACATACATTAGAGCTAAAAAATACAATTATAGGCGAAATTGTTTCCGGTCGCCAATACATCCCACACACTCAGTCCCCGCTAAATGTTTCCGTTCATATGTACATCCCTCATAGTCGCTCCAAGGAAAACGTTTCCGTTCACAGGTACATCACACACAATTTTTCCCGTTAAATCGTTTGTGATAGCGTTGCCATTGCACACGATATTAACAATTTTATTGTTTGCGTTATTGAATGCATCACACATGCTCCGTAGAAGAAACTGTGTGGCAAAGGCTATCCATCACGCACAATTTTTATGTGCTAAACATTTGCGCAAGGTGGCCTAACGCAAACAGTTTTCAAGAGAATGTCGTGTGTGATTGTTCATTGATCCAACACAGTTTATTCCTAGAAACTGTGTGCATTGCCTAAGGTCATCGCCCACAGTATTTTTTCAATAACCGTTTGCAATAGCAAAACCCAATTAGCAGGCTAATTGCCCTATTATTAATAATCCATTTATTAATCTAATTGACATTCATATTAAGCACATAATATATTTCATTTCCATATTAAGGAAGCGGAATTTCATCATTGAAATACATTAGAGTACAACATGATATAGCTTCAGCACTCAGCTACCCCATTACACAACTGCACCAGCACCAAGTTTCACATGCAAAACATCATAGACGGTACATAAACAGATGGATCTCATCTGGAAAACTGCTGAAGCGGAAGGCGAATATTGAGCCTTCATTCATGTTGAATTTCTTTGCAACTTTAGGCCAGTGCCTGTGGATGATTGACTGTCCGTCCTTCGTCCTCTTCAGGAACACTTCAATATTGAACCGTGGGTGTTGTATGAAAACCTTCCTCGCCTCCTGGCCATAGAGGTGGTTTCAGAGGTAATCATCAGTGAACTGCTTTGGAAAGGCCTGAAAACAAGGATGTGCATAAATATCTTCTCTATATTGGAAATGGGGGAAAGGAATAAAAAAGGCAAGGTATAATAGTGAAGGAAATATGCCCTAGAGGCAATAATAAAGTTATTATTTATTTCCTTATATCATGATAAATGTTTATTATTCATGCTAGAATTGTATTAACCGGAAACATAATACATGTGTGAATACATAGACAAACAGAGTGTCACTAGTATGCCTCTACTTGACTAGCTCGTTAATCAAAGATGGTTATGTTTCCTAACCATGAACAAGGAGTTGTTATTTGATTAACGAGATCACATCATTAGGTGAATGATCTGATTGACATGACCCATTCCATTAGCTTAGCACCCGATCGTTTAGTATGTTGCTATTGCTTTCTTCATGACTTATACATGTTCCTATGACTATGAGATTATGCAACTCCCGTTTGCCGGAGGAACACTTTGTGTGCTACCAAACGTCACAACGTAAATGGGTGATTATAAAGGTGCTCTACAGGTGTCTCCAAAGGTACATGTTGGGTTGGCGTATTTCGAGATTAGGATCTGTCACTCCGATTCTCGGAGAGGTATCTCTGGGCCCTCTCGGTAATGCACATCACATAAGCCTTGCAAGCATTGCAACTAATGAGTTAGTTGCGAGATGATGTATTACAGAACGAGTAAAGAGACTTGCCGGTAACGAGATTGAACTAGGTATTGAGATACCGACGATCGAATCTCGGGCAAGTAACATACCGATGACAAAGGGAACAACGTATGTTGTTATGCGGTCTGACCGATAAAGATCTTCGTAGAATATGTAGGAGCCAATATGAGCATCTAGGTTCCTCTATTGGTTATTCACCGGAGACGTGTCTCAGTCATGTCCACATTGTTCTCGAACCCATAGGGTCCGCACGCTTAAGGTTTCGATGACAGTTATATTATGAGTTTATGAGTTTTGATGTACCGAAGTTAGTTCGGAGTCCCGGATGTGATCACGGACATGACGAGGAGTCTCGAAATGGTCGAGACATAAAGATTGATATATTGGACAGCTATATTCGGACACCGGAAGTGTTCCGGGTGATTTCAGAGAAAACCGGAGAGCCGGAGGGTTACCGGAACCCCCCGGGAGAAGTAATGGGCCATATGGGCCTTAGTGGAGAGAGAGAGGGGCTGCCAGAGGTGGGCCGCGCGCCTCCTCCCTCCCTGGTCCGAATTGGACTAGGAGAGGGGGGGCGGCGCCCCCCTTTCCCTCTCCCTCCCCACTTCTTTCCCCCTCCTAGTAGGAGTCCTACTCCTACTAGGAGGAGGACTCCTCCTGGCGCGCCTATAGGGGCCGGCCGGCCTCCTCCCCTTGCTCCTTTATATACGGGGGCAGGGGGCACCCCTAGACACACAAGTTGATCTTCGTGATCGTTCCTTAGCCGTGTGCGGTGCCCCCCTCCACCATATTCCACCTCGGTCATATTGTAGCGGTGCTTAGGCGAAGCCCTGTGACGGTAGAACATCAAGATAGTCACCACGCCATCGTGCTGACGGAACTCCTCCCCGACGCTTTGCTAGATTGGAGCCCGGGGATCGTCATCGAGCTGAACGTGTGCTAGAACTCGGAGGTGCCGTAGTTTTGGTGCTTGATCGGTCGGGCCATGGAGACGTACGACTACATCAACCAAACGCTTCCGTTGTCGATCTACAAGGGTACATAGATCACACTCTCCCCTCTCGTTGCTATGCATCACCATGATCTTGCGTGTGCGTAGGAATTTTTTTGAAATTACTACGTTCCCCAACAGTGGCATCCGAGCCTAGGTTTTATATGTTGATGTTATATGCACGAGTAGAACACAAGTGAGTTGTGGGCGATATAAGTCATACTGCTTACCAGCATGTCATACTTTGGTTCGGCGGTATTGTTGGACGAAGCGGCCCGGACCGACATTACGCGTACGCTTACGCGAGACCGGTTCTCCCGACGTGCTTTGCACATAGGTGGCTTGCGGGTGACAGTTTCTCCAACTTTAGTTGAACCGAGTGTGGCTACGCCCGGTCCTTGCGAAGGTTAAAACAGCACCAACTTGACAAACTATCGTTGTGGTTTTGATGCGTAGGTAAGATTGGTTCTTGCTTAAAGCCCGTAGCAGCCACGTAAAACTTGCAACAACAAAGTAGAGGACGTCTAACTTGTTTTTGCAGGGCATGTTGTGATGTGATATGGTCAAGACATGATGCTAAATTTTATTGTATGAGATGATCATGTTTTGTAACCGAGTTATCGGCAACTGGCAGGAGCCATATGGTTGTCGCTTTATTGTATGCAATGCAATCGCGCTGTAATGCTTTACTTTATCACTAAGCGGTAGCGATAGTCGTGGAAGCATAAGATTGGCGAGACGACAACGATGCTACGATGGAGATCAAGGTGTCGCGCCGGTGACGATGGTGATCACGACGGTGCTTCGATGGAGATCACAAGCACAAGATGATGATGGCCAAATCATATCACTTATATTGATTGCATGTGATGTTTATCTTTTATGCATCTTATCTTGCTTTGATTGACGGTAGCATTATAAGATGATCTCTCACTAATTATCAAGAAGTGTTCTCCCTGAGTATGCACCATTGCGAAAGTTCTTCGTGCTGAGACACCACGTGATGATCGGGTGTGATAGGCTCTACGTTCAAATACAACGGGTGCAAAACAGTTGCACACGCGGAATACTCAGGTTATACTTGACGAGCCAAGCATATACAGATATGGCCTCGGAACACGGAGACTAAAAGGTCGAGCATGAATCATATAGTAGATATGATCAACATAGTGATGTTCACCAATGAAACTACTCCATCTCACGTGATGATCGGACATGGTTTAGTTGATTTGGATCACGTAATCACTTAGAGGATTAGAGGGATGTCTATCTAAGTGGGAGTTCTTTAAGTAAATTAATTGAACCTAAATTTATCATGAAACTTAGTACCTGATAGTATCTTGCTTGTTTATGCTTGATTATAGATAGATGGCTCGTGCTGTTGTACCGTTGAATTTTAATGCGTTCCTTGAGAAAGCAAAGTTGAAAGATGATGGTAGCAATTACACGGACTGGGTCCGTAACTTGAGGATTATCCTCATTGCTGCACAGAAGAATTACGTCCTGGAAGCACCGCTGGGTGCCAGGCCTGCTGCTGGAGCAACACCAGATGTTATGAACGTCTGGCAGAGCAAAGCTGATGACTACTCGATAGTTCAGTGTGCCATGCTTTACGGCTTAGAATCGGGACTTCAACAACGTTTTGAACGTCATGGAGCATATGAGATGTTCCAGGAGTTGAAGTTAATATTTCAAGCAAATGCCCGGATTGAGAGATATGAAGTCTCCAATAAGTTCTATAGCTGCAAGATGGAGGAGAACAGTTCTGTCAGTGAGCATATACTCAAAATGTCTGGGTATAATAATCACTTGATTCAATTGGGAGTTAATCTTCCAGATGATTGCGTCATCTATAGAATTCTCCAATCACTGCCACCAAGCTACAAGAGCTTCGTGATGAACTATAATATGCAAGGGATGAATAAGACTATTCCCGAGCTCTTCGCAATGCTGAAAGCTGCGGAGGTAGAAATCAAGAAGGAGCATCAAGTGTTGATGGTCAACAAGACCACTAGTTTCAAGAAAAAGGGCAAAGGGAAGAAGAAGGGGAACTTCAAAAAGAACGGCAAACAAGTTGCTACTCAAGAGAAGAAACCCAAACCTGGACCTAAGCCTGAAACTGAGTGCTTCTACTGCAAGCAGACTGGTCACTGGAAGCGGAACTGCCCCAAGTATTTGGCGGATAAGAAGGATGGCAAGGTGAACAAAGGTATATGTGATATACATGTTATTGATGTGTACCTTACTAATGCTTGCAGTAGCACCTGGGTATTTGATACTGGTTCTGTTGCTAATATTTGCAACTCGAAACAGGGACTACGGAGTAAGCGAAGATTGGCTAAGGACGAGGTGACGATGCGCGTGGGAAACGGTTCCAAATTCGATGTGATCGCAGTCGGCACGCTACCTCTACATCTACCTTCGGGATTAATATTAGACCTAAATAATTGTTATTTGGTGCCAGCGTTAAGCATGAACATTATATCTGGATCTTGTTTAATGCGAGACAGTTATTCATTTAAATCTGAGAATAATGGTTGTTCTATTTATATGAGTAATATCTTTTATGGTCATGCACCCTTAAAGAGTGGTCTATTTTTATTGAATCTCGATAGTAGTGACACACATATTCATAGTGTTGAAGCCAAAAGATGCAGAGTTGATAATGATAGTGCAACTTATTTGTGGCACTGCCGTTTAGGTCATATCGGTGTAAAGCGCATGAAGAAACTCCATACTGATGGAGTTTTGGAACCACTTGATTATGAATCACTTGGTACTTGCGAACCGTGCCTCATGGGCAAGATGACTAAAACACCATTCTCCGGTACTATGGAGAGAGCAACAGATTTATTGGAAATCATACATACAGATGTATGTGGTCCGATGAATATTGAGGCTCGTGGCGGCTATCGTTATTTTCTCACCTTCACAGATGACTTAAGCAGATATGGGTATATCTACTTAATGAAACATAAGTCTGAAACGTTTGAAAAGTTCAACGAATTTCAGAGTGAAGTTGAAAATCATCGTAACAAGAAAATAAAGTTTCTATGATCTGATCGTGGAGGAGAATATTTGAGTTACGAGTTTGGTGTACATTTGAAAAATTGTGGAATAGTTTCGCAACTCACGCCACCCGGAACACCACAGCGTAATGGTGTGTCCGAACGTCGTAATCGTACTTTACTAGATATGGTGCGATCTATGATGTCTCTTACTGATTTACTGCTATCGTTTTGGGGACACGCTCTAGAGACGGCCGCATTCACGTTAAATAGGGCACCATCAAAATCCGTTGAGACGATGCCTTATGAACTATGGTTTGGCAAGAAACCAAAGTTGTCATTTCTGAAAGTTTGGGGCTGCGATGCTTATGTGAAAAAGCTTCAACCTGATAAGCTCGAACCCAAATCAGAGAAATGTGTCTTCATAGGATATCCAAAGGAGACTATTGGATACACCTTCTATCACAGATCCGAAGGCAAGACTTTTGTTGCTAAGTTCGGAAACTTTCTGGAGAAGGTGTTTCTCTCGAAAGAAGTGAGTGGGAGGAAAGTAGAACTTGACAAGGTAACTGTACCTGCTCCCTTATTGGAAAGTAGTGCATCACAGAAAACTGTTTCAGTGACACCTACACCAGTTAGTGAGGAAGCTAATGATGATGATCACGAAACTTCAGAACAAGATACTACTAAACCTCGTAGATCAACCAGAGTGAGATCCGCGCCAGAGTGGTACGGTAATCCTGTTCTGGAAGTCATGCTACTAGATCATGATGAACCTACGAACTATGAAGAAGCGATGGTGAGCCCAGATTCCGCAAAATGGCTTGAAGCCATGAAATCTGAGATGGGATCCATGTATGAGAACAAAGTATGGACTTTGGTTGACTTGCCCGATGATCGGCAAGCAATTGAGAATAAATGGATCTTCAAGAAGAAGACTGACGCTGACGGTAATATTACTGTCTACAAAGCTCGACTTGTCGCAAAAGATTTTTGGCAAGTTCAAGGGATTGACTACGATGAGACCTTCTCACCCGTAGCGATGCTTAAGTCTGTCCGAATCATGTTAGCAATTGCCGCATTTTATGATTATGAAATTTGGCAGATGGATGTCAAAACTGCATTCCTGAATGGATTTCTGGAAGAAGAGTTGTATATGATGCAACCAGAAGGTTTTGTCGATCCAAAGGGAGCTAACAAAGTGTGCAAGCTCCAGCGATCCATTTATGGACTGGTGCAAGCCTCTCGGAGTTGGAATAAACGCTTTGATAGTGTGATCAAAGCATTTGGTTTTATACAGACTTTTGGAGAAGCCTGTATTTACAAGAAAGTGAGTGGGAGCTCTGTAGCATTTCTGATATTATATGTAGATGACATATTACTAATTGGAAATGATATAGAATTTCTGGATAGCATAAGGGGATACTTGAATAAGAGTTTTTCAATGAAAGACCTCGGTGAAGCTGCTTACATATTAGGCATTAAGATCTATAGAGATAGATCAAGACGCTTAATTGGACTTTCACAAAGCACATACCTTGACAAAGTTTTGAAGAAGTTCAAAATGGATCAAGCAAAGAAAGGGTTCTTGCCTGTGTTACAAGGTGTGAAGTTGAGTAAGACTCAATGCCCGACCACTGCAGAAGATAGAGAGAATATGAAAGATGTTCCCTATGCTTCAGCCATAGGCTCTATCATGTATGCAACGCTATGTACCAGACCTGATGTGTGCCTTGCTATAAGTCTAGCAGGGAGGTACCGAAGTAATCCAGGAGTGGATCACTGGACAGCGGTCAAGAACATCCTGAAATACCTGAAAAGGACTAAGGATATGTTTCTCATATATGGAGGTGACAAAGAGCTCATCGTAAAAGGTTATGTTGATACAAGCTTTGACACTGATCCGGATGATTCTAAATCACAAACCGGATATGTGTTTACATTAAATGGTGGAGCTGTTAGTTGGTGCAGTTCTAAACAAAGCGTTGTAGCGGGATCTACATGTGAAGCGGAGTACATAGCTACTTCGGAAGCAGCAAATGAAGGAGTCTGGATGAAGGAGTTCATATCCGATCTAGGTGTCATACCTAGTGCATCGGGTCCAATGAAAATCTTTTGTGACAATACTGGTGCAATTGCCTTGGCAAAGGAATCCAGATTTCACAAGAGAACCAAGCACATCAAGAGACGCTTCAATTCCATCCGGGATCTAGTCCAGGTGGGAGACATAGAGATTTGCAAGATACATACGGATATGAATGTTGCAGACCCGTTGACTAAGCCTCTTCCACGAGCAAAACATGATCAACACCAAGGCTCCATGGGTGTTAGAATCATTACTGTGTAATCTAGATTATTGACTCTAGTGCAAGTGGGAGACTGAAGGAAATATGCCCTAGAGGCAATAATAAAATTATTATTTATTTCCTTATATCATGATAAATGTTTATTATTCATGCTAGAATTGTATTAATCGGAAACATAATACATGTGTGAATACATAGACAAACAGAGTGTCACTAGTATGCCTCTACTTGACTAGCTCGTTAATCAAAGATGGTTATATTTCCTAACCATGAACAAGGAGTTGTTATTTGATTAACGAGATCACATCATTAGGTGAATGATCTGATTGACATGACCCATTCCATTAGCTTAGCACCCGATCGTTTAGTATGTTGCTATTGCTTTCTTCATGACTTATAAATTTCCTTTGACTATGAGATTATGCAACTCCCGTTTGCCGGAGGAACACTTTGTGTGCTACCAAATGTCACAACGTAAATGGGTGATTATAAAGGTGCTCTACAGGTGTCTCCAAAGGTACATGTTGGGTTGGCGTATTTCGAGATTAGGATTTGTCACTCCGATTGTCGGAGAGGTATCTCTGGGCCCTCTCGGTAATGCACATCACATAAGCCTTGCAAGCATTGCAACTAATGAGTTAGTTGCGAGATGATGTATTATGAAACGAGTAAAGAGACTTGCTGGTAACGAGATTGAACTAGGTATTGAGATACCGACGATCGAATCTCGGGCAAGTAACATACCGATGACAAAGGGAACAACGTATGTTGTTATGCGGTCTGACCGATAAAGATCTTGGTAGAATATGTAGGAGCCAATATGAGCATCCAGGTTCCGCTATTGGTTATTGACCGGAGACGTGTCTCGGTCATGTCTACATTGTTCTCGAACCCGTAGGGTCCGCACGCTTAAGATTTTGATGACAGTTATATTATGAGTTTATGAGTTTTGATGTACCGAAGTTAGTTTGGAGTCCCGGATGTGATCACGGACATGACGAGGAGTCTTGAAATGGTCGAGACATAAAGATTGATATATTGGACGGCTATATTCGGACACCGGAAGTGTTCTGGGTGATTTCGGAGAAAACCGGAGAGCCGGAGGGTTACCGGAACCCCCCCCCGGGAGAAGTAATGGGCCATATGGGCCGTAGTGGAGAGAGAGAGGGGCTGCCAGAGGTGGGCCGCGCACCTCCTCCCTCCCTGGTCCGAATTGGACTAGGAGAGGGGGGCGGCGCCCCCCTTTCCCTCTCCCTCCCCACTTCTTTCCCCCTCCTAGTAGGAGTCCTACTCCTACTAGGAGGAGGACTCCTCCTGGCGCGCCTATAGGGGCCGGCCGGCCTCCTCCCCTTGCTCCTTTATATACGGGGGCAGGGGGACACCCCTAGACACACAAGTTGATCTTCGTGATCGTTCCTTAGCCGTGTGCGGTGCCCCCCTCCACCATATTCCACCTCGGTCATATTGTAGCGGTGCTTAGGCGAAGCCTTGAGACGGTAGAACATCAAGATCGTCACCACGCCGTCGTGCTGACGGAACTCCTCCCTGACGCTTTGCTGGATCGGAGCCCGGGGATCGTCATCGAGCTGAACGTGTGCTAGAACTCGGAGGTGCCGTAGTTTCGGTGCTTGATCGGTCGGGCCGTGGAGACGTACGACTACATCAACCAAACGCTTCCATTGTCGATCTACAAGGGTACGTAGATCACACTCTCCCGTCTCGTTGCTATGCATCACCATGATCTTGCGTGTGCGTAGGAAATTTTTTGAAATTACTACGTTCCCCAACAAATAGTTAGTACCATCTTGTAGTGAACTGATGTATTCTTCATTGTGCAGACAAAGATCTTGTTGTTTTTTGTCGCTAATTTCTTTATCCTCACAATCTTTCTGAGTTTCTTGATTTGATTGATATTCATGGACAACTCATTTCCCCATATGCAAAAAGGGTCGAACAGTGGATCAAAACCTCTGATAGCAGGACCTACATGTCCAAGACCAAATTGTTAAAAACCTAAATATTAGAATGGTTCCTACAATTGCACAATAATGTGCTATTAGACAACGGACCATGCACGTGCTAACCTCGATTGTAAACCTCAGTGCTTCCCATTGTTTCCCTGCAACACATATACGGTAGTTAGTCATCATGTTAAGTAAGGGTTCGCATGCTATCAGTAAAATATGTTGATGAAAAATAAGCACATTGCAGATTCATCAGATTATTTCTCATGTATTTACTACAGCCAAATTCAATTTATTCCTCACATGGTATACAATAACAGAATGCACCCACAACTATTAAACATCACATTGCAGAATTGAACCAAACAGTTAACTAAACACCACAACACAAATGAACCAAACGTTAACTGAGCACCTCATTGCACAATGTATAACTGAAACAAGCATGCTTGACAACTTGGAAATATAGCAATTGTATTCGTTTCTCATGTATCTTGTAAAGATAATTTCGATTTATTTCTCACATGGAAGACAATACAAAATTTTAGCCTAAAGAATTGAACATCACATTTGCAGAATTGAACCAAACAGTTAACTGAAGATGACAACTAATTAACAAAATAGTTAATAAGTGAGCACCACACTGCACAACATATAGAACATATACACTAGAGCAACAGATTGCATGGTAAAATTAGATAGCACAATTCACTAGAATTTGTGAAGGAAAGGCAGGAGCAGCACACGCAACGGGTAAACCCAGCATGCTTACGGCGTAGCTAGCAAATGGAAAGGTGCTCCTCCAAGATCCGGGGGTCGGCACGAATGGCAGCCATCGCGACCTCATCCACGCGTGCGACCGTGATTTGCTTCTCCGCTGCCAAATGCTCCTTGAGATCGTGGCTATACTGCGTGCACCATGGCTTAGAGCGGCGCTTTTTTGGTGGAGGGGTCAGTGATTTGGGTGGAAGGTGTCGTGCTCGCGCCAGCGGTCGGGGAATGTGTGATGTGGAAGGATGAGGACGGGGTCGGGTGTTGATTACCTGCCTAGATAGACGAGGCCGAGCAGTGCTACCTCTTCAGCATGCGTTGGTTTTCCCTTGAAGAGGAAAGGGTGATGCAGCAAAGTAGCGTAAGTATTTCCCTCAGTTTTGAGAACCAAGGTATCAATCCAGTAGGAGACTACACGCAAGTCGCCTAATACCTGCACAAACAAACAAGAACCTCGCAACTAACATGATAAAGGGGTTGTCAATCCCTTCACAGTCACTTACGAAAGTGAGATCTGATAGAAATAATAAGATAAATATTTTTGGTATTTTTGTTGTATAGATTGAAAAGTAAAGATTGCAAAATAAATGGCGACAGAAATAGCTAGTTGACGGGAAAATAATATGATGTAAAGTAGACCCGGGGGGCATACGTTTCACTAGTGGCTTCTCTCAAGATAGCATATATTACGGTGGGTGAACAAATTACTGCTGAGCAATTGATAGAAAAGCGCATAGTTATGAGAATATCTAGGCATGATCATGAACATAGGCATCACGTCCGTGTCAAGTAGACCAAAACAATCCTGCATCTACTACTATTACTCCACACATCGACCGCTATCCAGCATGCATCTAGAGTATTAAGTTCATAAGAACAGAGTAACGTATTAGGCAAGATGACATGCTATAGAGGGATAAACTCAAGTAATATGATATGAACCCCATCTTTTTATCCTCGATGGCAACAATACAATACGGGCCTTGCTGCCCCTACTGTCACTGGGAAAGGACACCGCAAGATTGAACCCAAATCTAAGCACTTCTCCCATTGCAAGAAAGATCAATCTAGTAGGCCAAACCAAACTGATAATTCGAAGAGACTTGCAAAGATATCAAATCACGCATATAAGAATTCAGAGAAGAATCAAATATTGTTCATAGATAATCTTAATCATAAACCCACAATTCGTCGGATCTCAGCAAACACACCATAAAAAGAATTACATCGAATAAATCTCCAAGAACATCGAGGAGAACTTTGTATTGAGATCCAAAGAGAGAGAAGAAGCCATCTAGCTAATAACTATGGACCCAAAGGTCTGTGGTAAACTACTCACAGATCATCGGAGAGGCTATGGTGTTGATGTAGAAGCCCTCAGTGATCGAATCCCCCTCTGGTAGATCGCCGGAAAATGTCCCCAGATGGGATCTCATGGGTATAGAAGGTTGCTGCGGTGGAAAAGTGGTTTCGTGGCTCCCCTGGATTTTTTCAGGGTATAAGAGTATATATAGGCGAAAGAAGTAGGTCGGTGGAGCCACGAGGGGCCCACGAGGGTGGGGGGCGCGCCGCCCTACCTCGTGGCTGCCTCGTTGCTTCCTTGACCTCCACTCCAAGTCTCCTGGATTGCGTTTGTTCCAAAAAAGATCCTCGCGAAGGTTTCATTCCGTTTGGATTCTGTTTGATATTCCTTTTCGGCGAAACACTGAAATAGGCAAAAAACAACAATTTGCACTGGGCCTTCGGTTAATAGGTTAGTCCCAAAAATAATATAAAAGTGCATAATAAAGCCCATTAAACATCCAAAACAGATAATATAATAGCATGGAACAATTAAACATTATAGATATGTTGGAGACATATCAAGCATCCTCAAGGTTAATTCCTACTCGTCCTCGAGTAGGTAAATGATAAAAACAGAATTTTTGATGTGGAATGCTACCTAACATAATTTTCAACGTAATTCTCTTTATTGTGGCATGAATGTTTAAATCCAAAAGATTCTAGACAGGAGTTTAATATTGACATAAAAATAATAATACTTCAAGCATGCTAACCAAGCAATTATGCCTTATCAAAATAACATAGCCAAAGAAAGCTTATCCCTATAAAATCATATAGTTTGGCCATGCTTCATTTTCATCGCACAAAATGCTCCCATCATGCACAACCCCGATGACAAGCCAAGCAATTGTTTCATACTTAGCCTTTTCAAACTCTTTCAACTTTCACGCAATATATGAGCGCGAGCCATGGACATAGCACTATGGGTGGAATAGAATATGATGATGGAGGTTGTGTGAGAAGACAAAAAGGGAGAAAGTCTCACATTGACGCAGCTAATCAACGGGCTATGGAGATGCCCATCAATTGATGTCAATGCAAGGAGTAGGGATTGCCATGCAACAGATGCACTAGAGCTATAAATATATGAAAGCTCAACAAAAGAAACTAAGTGGGTGTGCATCCAACTTGCTTGCTCACGAAGACCTAGGGCATTTTGAGGAAGCCCATCATTAGAATATACAAGCCAAGTTCTATAATGAAAAAATCCCACTAGTATATGAAAGTGACAAAATAGGAGACTCTCTACCATGAAGATCATGGTGCTACTTTGAATCACAAGTGTGGAAAAAGGATAGTAACACTGCCCCTTCTCTCTTTTTCTCTCCTTTTTTTTCTTTGGGCCTTTTTATGGCCTCATTTTTTTTTCCAGAATCTCATCCCGACTTGTGGGGGAATCATAGTCTCCATCATCCTTTCCTCACATGGGACAATGCTCTAATAATGAAAATCATCACACTTTTATTTACTTACAACCCAAGAATTACAACTCGATACTTAGAACAAAATATGACTCTATGTGAATGCCTTCGGCGGTGTATCGGGATATGCAATGAATCAAGAGTGACATGTATGAAAGAATTATGAAGGTGGCTTTTCCACCAATACGATGTCAACTACATGATCATGCAAAGCAATACGACAATGATGGAGCGTGTCATAATAAACGGAATGGTGAAAACTTGCATGTCAATATATCTCGGAATGGCTATGGAAATGCCATAATAGGTAGGTATGGTGGCTGTTTTGAGGAAGATATAAGGAGGCTTATGTGTGATAGAGCGTATCATATCACGGGGTTTGGATGCACCGGCGAAGTTTGCACCAACTCTCAAGGTGAGAAAGGGCAATGCACGGTACCGAAGAGGCTAGCAATGATGGAAGGGTGAGAGTGCGTATAATCCATGGACTCAACATTAGTAATAAAGAACTCACATACTTATTGCAAATTTCTACAAGTCATCAAAACCAAGTACTACGCGCATGCTCCTAGGGGGATAGATTGGTACGAAAAGACCATCGCTCGTCCCCGACCGCCACTCATAAGGAAAGCATTCAAAGAACACCCCATGCTTCAAATTTGTCAGACAATGTTTACCATACGTGCATGCTACGGGACTTGCCAACTTCAACACAAGTATTTCTCAATTCCACAATTACTCAACTAGCACAACTCTAATATTGCCACCTTTATATCTCAAAACAACTATCATGAATCAAACCTCTCATAGTATTTAATGCACTCTATATGGAAGTTTTTATTATACCCATCTTGGATGCCTCTCATATTAGGACTAATTTTATAGCCAAAGAAAATTACCATGTTGTTCTAAAAGACTCTCAAAATAATATAAGTGAAGCACGAGAGATCAATAATTTCTATAAAATAAAACCACCACCGTGCTCTAAAAAGATATAAGTGAAGCACTAGAGGAAAATTATCTAGCTCAAAAGATATAAGTGAAGCACATAGAGTATTCTAATAAATTCCGATTCATGTGTGTCTCTCCAAAAGGTGTGTACAGCAAGGATGATTGTGGTAAACTAAAAAGCAACGACTCAAATCATACAAGACGCTCCAAGCAAAACACATATCATGCGGTGAATAAAAATATAGCCTCAAGTAAAGTTACCGATAGATGAAGACGAAAGAGGGGATGCCTTCCGGGGCATCCCCAAGCTTAGGCTTTTGGTTGTCCTTGAATTTTACCTTGGGGTGCGTTGGGCATCCCCAAGCTTAGGCTCTTGCCACTCCTTGTTCCAAACTCCATCAAATATTTACCCAAAAACTTGAAAACTTCACCACACAAAACTCAACAGAAAATCTCATGAGCTCCATTAGTATAAGAAAACAAATCACCACCTTAAGGTATTGTAATGAACTCATTCTTTATTTATATTGGTGTTAAACCTACTATATTCCAACTTCTCTATGGTTCATACCACCCGATACTAGCCATAGATTCATCAAAATAAGCAAACAACACATGAAAAACAGAACAGTCTGTAGTAATATTTTTTGTCCCATTTAGGGCAGGTTTGGTTATATGCTTCTCACAAACCAGAGCTTCTCACAACAAGCCTGATGGTTTCTGTAGGGAACATTTCACCTTTCTGGACGAAACGATATCCATTGCCTCTTTTCAATTTCAATTTTTTTCCTAGTGTCAACATAGAACAACAAGAGTGTTGTGTTAATTTTTGGGATTTTTCGGGGTTTGTTTGGACATTTTTATGCATTAATTGAGTTTTCAATGCATTTATGTGCAAAATTCAAATTTTAACTGCATGCACATGCTCTAATGCATATAAATTGGTTGAAAAATCAAATATGTGTTCTTGGTTGCATGCTTAGGTCCCATGCAAGAAATGGGAATGAATGTCAAGCACCCTACCACCGTCACTCGGCCGCAAACATGGAGATACCTTATTTTTAAATTCTAGTAAATCCAAAACTCGTCTGAAATTCATGAAACTTGGCATGCTATCATGGAGCGGCATGAACATGCCGTGGTAAATTTTTTGTCCCATTTGGGGCAGGTTTGGGTATATGCTTCTCACAAACCAGAGCTTCTCACAACAAGCATAATGGTTTCGTTAGGGAACGTCCCACCTTTGGGGATGAAACGATATCCATTGCCTCCTATTCCTTTCAAAAAATTTCTCGTGTCAACATAGAAAAACAGTGTTGTGTCATTTTTTGTGATTTTTCGGGGTTCATTTGGACATTTTTTATGCATTAACTGAGTTTTCAATGCATTTATGTGCACAATTCAAATTTGAACTACATGCACATGCTCCAGTGCATAT